>NW_010397719.1:20419-32931 GCF_000710305.1 Buceros rhinoceros silvestris | reverse complement strand
TCTTCACCATAAACGTGTAGGCAACAAAATAGCGGACAATGGTAACGGCGTGTGATTTCTGGGAATGAAATCCCAAAGCACAGCGGTTCCTAAATGTAGGGATATGGTCGGAAGGTCTTCTGCCAGTACACTATTAGATTATTAAATCCACAGCTGGTAAAAATCTGCCCATCTATGGACGGCAGGTAAGATGCAAAGGGGCGATGTGTGAGAACACAGCGCAGCTGCAATTTTGTCCTCTGCTAACTGAACCCTGCACTTCGTTAAATGAAACACCAGATTAACTTCAGCTCAGCCAGGCTCTTCTCAGGTAGTGTCCCACTGTCACACCTCACTATCACATGCCGGATATCAAGGCTACAGCAATTGAACCAAGTCCCAAGTAGTTTTTTTTCAACTGCACTGGGGGAAGAGGACAGACAGAGAAGAGAAGGCAAGGAGGCCCCTTGCCCATGTACTTTTTCTTACAGTTAATGGCTCACAACAGAAACTAAACTGTATTTCTGAAATCCCAGTCATGCTGCTGCATTGAGTGTCGACACACTGCACAGTCTGCTGTGATTACATGGTAAAGCCGGCCAAAACCATTGGCTAGCCCTCCACCTGGCTCCGTACCACAATCTCAGACTAGAGGTAATTACAACGCATTTCCACTGATTCTTCCATTTCAACTATCCATATTATCAGGGCTGTAATTTCATTTGCTATAATTTTATTTATTGTTCCCAGTCCATGACAATCAAGAAAGAGTTCTTAGGGAGGATATTTTTAACAGAACTCAGCATGAAACTCAGCAGAGCTGGGACTACAGCACTTCTGTAGTCCAGATTGGCTTCCCCCAGAACACCAAACTGAGAGATTTTGTACTATCAGGAGGACAACCTGTAGGATTTGGGGGCTTTGTTGGTGATGTTTACCCATACTTTACATAACAGTGATTTATAAGCATATTTATAAGGAAAAAGTCACTTGGAAGAAGAGTCCATGAAATCTACCGGAAGGCTCGCTGTGCTAAGTCTAATTTACCCAGAAAATGCTGAAATATCAACACAGAGAGAACCTTCAGGGGAAAAAAAAAAAGACAGATCAGAGACAGAATCATCTAAGCTTGTTAGAAATACGGGTAATATTGTCTGTCTTGAAAACGCTACTACTCGAGTAGCCCTTGCAAACTGACAGGAAAATGCACAAGCGCAAGGTTTCTTACGTCTTTAAACAGTGGCAAGATGAGGCTGTTATTGAAGCGCTGTGATTTGCTTTGCGTTCCTATTTAGCTCTCTAAAAGAGTTTTCTTTTAGAATACTCTGGTGAGAGGAAGAGAAGGGCTCTGAGGCATTGTCCTGACAGTTTTGAGACAAAGCCTTTGTACCTAAGGCTGGTCAAGACGCACAGTATTTCAGGATGGCAAAGCCCTCAGATTACCGGTATTGTACATGAAAGCACTGAGAACAATTCCACAATAGCAGGTTTAATAGATACAGTCTTAAAAAAGAAAAATCAAAGAAGCATTAGTACATCTTCCCCACCACCCCCCTGAACATTCACTAATTAGAACTTCATAATGCTCCTCCTGACTAGGTAACAATTACCAGTACCATTTTATAGGTTGCTGACCAAGGAGATTTGCTCACTTATTAGAAGTGAAAGAAGCCCTATCAGGCCACCCCACAACTCAAAAGGGCAGACTTCTCTGCAATCTGAAGTGCCTCAAGCCACTGAATGATAAGACAAGGTGCAATTAGTTACGCATTTGCTTTGATCAAAGAGAGAAATTTCTAATGGACTGCCCCGCTCCGGCTCGATGTGCCGCTATCTCTCCTCTTTGTAACAGCGAAATTGCAGCGAAAAGAAACAATTTTCTACAAAGCAAGTCCTAAACATGGCAGTGCAGAAGCTATTTTTGCAGCTAATGCTCAATGTGTTGTGCTGCCTCTTTATTCTTAAGGCAAAGGGTACATATTTCATCAACTGCACGTTGAGGAGTGGATCTGTATACAAAATGAAAAGATCTCACACCTTAGCATACAGGAAAGCAGATGAGTCACTTGAAATTACCATCAATGGTAACAATAATCCTACAGCTAAGTCTTGAAAACTGAAGAGGTATTTCCAAAGTACTTTCACAAACTTTCAGAAGGGGCATTTCTACCACTTAAACTAGTACAAAGCAAGGGATGAACATTACGTGAGTTCCTCTATTTGACAAGGGACATTTGAAAACTTTCTGCTTGCTTCTGTATTTCAGCTCAACCTATTTAAATCCTCTCTGTTCCCACTGTCCTTCAGCCACATGCAGCAATTACATGAAGATGCTCTAATTTATCTAAATCTTTGCAATATTTTATTATTTGCACAATTTTAGGCAAGGTGTCTATCTTATTAAGGGTTTTTAAAGGGTATTTATGAGCTAAAACTGAGCTGATGGAGAGCTATAAATACACGTCAGTCAGGAGGGGGCATTCCCAGAGCCTTATACTGACCAGGCCCGGCTTGCCAGGAAAACTCAGGACTAGGCAGGTTCTTTAGTCCTTGGCTACCATAACACCTCATCTTCTCTCTCCTCCCATTTCTTCATTTCAAACCCTCACAGCCTTTATTTTAAATCTCTGCAAAGTCTCCAGAGAGCAAAGTTGGTCTGACAGTCAAATTGAAAGCCTGAAGAAGTGGAATATCCTGTCATTTGAAACAGCATAAAACCTCCTGTATATCGTCAGAAACACAACCTTTCACCACAGACCGCTCCGCTCCGTATGGGTTTTGTGCGCCATTCGGGACATGACCCAAAAACCCAGCTGGACCATCTCGGCTGTGGCAGGGAGACTGCCAGGGCGAAGCACCGATTCACGCCTTCAGTTCAAGTGTCCCTGCTTCAGTCCATCACCTTCTGGCCAAGACCATGATACTCTTTTAAACAAGGAGACAGATGATAAACTGACTTGATATATTGTGGTGACGGAAATCACATACGCGGAAACACATTTTTTTCTCTTTTGGCTATGTCTCCTCATTTCTCTGCCTTCCCCCTGTCAGATGGTTTTTCTATTTATTCTCTTCCGTATGTTTCTCTGTAATAGAGAAAGCACAAATAAACGAAGAAGTACAAACCAGAAAAGAGACATCTCTCTATAATTATAAATTTCATTGTGCGACGCTTTCTTTCTGGTAAGCGTTTGGGGAAACAGATTTTATGAACAGGTTCCATTAACAATAATGGGACAAGTTTCCAAAGTAATACAAGCTGGTGTACTTAGAAGTGCAAAGGCTTCAATTGCAGGCTTCAGGCATTTTTTCCCCCTCCTCTGCAATAACTAAACCCACTAATCTAAAGAGTAAAATCTGCAGCCTTCCAGCCTGCTTCGTGGTGTAATAGAGCGGCCTTTGCCTACTGCCATAGTGACAAGTGCCACCACCGTAAATCTCTGCCCAGGCACACCGACGACACCGTGTTGGAGGGAACGAATACATTGCTTCTGAAGCAGTGTCATTTTTTTGTCTCTAACACTGCCGGTTCATTACTTCAGTATGGTGTTCACTAAAGGCTCCAATTAGACAAAACTACCCAAAAGCAGTTAACCCTGTCAAAAAGCACTTCTAGTTTGGTGTAAGAGACGCAAAAGCGGAACATGCAAACTATCAGCATGCCCCAGCTTAGTCATTTCCACGGTATGAAACAAAGATTAACAGTAATAGATTCTACCTTGCTTCTCATTTGGGAATTATTTTGGATCCCTTGAATGCCTTGTGAAGGTGCAGGCAGGCACCTATGTGCATGGAGATTGCTCCAGCCAATGGAAAAGATACCCCAGAGGTGTTCACAACCCTTGGATCCCCCGAGGATGCTGCAAGCAGCTCCCCAGGGTATCACTTCTGCAAATTGTTTGATAGCAACCCCCATTTCTAATGTTGCAGGCTTTACTTAACTCATGAGGTCTGTTGAAGTTCTCTCCAAAACACCACTCGAGGAGAAAGGCGTTAATAGGTTTTAGCTAATAGGATTAAAGAAACCATCCTAATCCAAATTTGTAGTACAGGGAGATTAACATGATATGTTTTCATCTGGAATCAAGCATCTGATTTCCACTGGACTTGCCCCGTCACAGCCGAGCAAGAGGAGCTGAAGGCTGGATTCAGACCACTGCCTGATGAACCCTTGCCACCCCTGGGCATGGAAACAACCTTAAGTATGAACTTCTCGTCAGAAGTGATGACATCAATATGCACCAATTTTCCCCTAATTTGGAGAGGGGGATAAAGTTCTTCTTATTTAAAGTCTATTTACATGAAAGAACTGGAGAGAGAATGAAAAGGCAGTTTCTGCTGGGTGAAAACAAGCCAACCTATTGCAAATGAAGCACATACTTCAAAGCCTTCTCTGTGTCAGACAGCCACGCCAGCTACAGCGTGTTACTTTTACCTCAGACCCGCTCAAAAATTGAAGATCGGATTTGCCTTTCCATCCCTGCTACAGACTCGACAATACAGAAAAGCAGCACAGATTAAAGCCATCTTTATTCCACTCAGCCACGCGCTTTAGAGGCTCCCCCTGTGCCCAGTTTGCTCTTACCAAGGGTTACTGATGCACTTCTCAGAAAACTCCTCATTTTTTGAGCACACCAAAGCATGGAGTTATGGAAGCATGGGGAAGCTCCTTCCCCACCTTCACAGGGTGTCAACATTGTTGTCTGTGACCTCTTCAATACCATGATCAGTAGCCAGCCCTGCCCTCAAAACCCACTGCGCCCAGCTCCTCCCTTCCAAGGCATCCAAAATGCGAAGTGCCTTCTTTGGTCTTCTATTGCACATCCTCCCACCTCTTTATACAGCATGCAGTGATGCTATGCAAAACATTCACCTACATCCACACTGACTCACCTTCTTCAGTACTTTTTCCCCTCTACCCAATTAGCCTGTTGATTATTTTTATGTAAGAATTTGCGACAAGGCTCTACTATAAACGTACAGGATGCATTAAAACACTCCCCTGTGATAACTTCCCCACACATATTTCTAGTTATGCAGGTAAATCCACTGAATTGTGCAGCAGTTGGTATACCATACCTCTCCTTTAACCAAGGTTTTCTCTAATTCTTTAAATAATTGAACACATGAAATTTGAATGTGCTGATTTGTTTTTATTGTTAGGACTTACTCAAGAGCCTCAAACATGCTCTGATGAGATTGAATGGAACAGGTAGAAGCGGGCCAGCAACAAGCATCACTGCAGCTCTCTCTTAGTAGGCATGAGAAGTTTTCAACTGCATACTGAGGATGAATTAGATTATTGCTTTTGAAAAGCAAAGGCTTTGTTAAGTCCTCTCAGTACATTTCAGAAATGTTATCATTAAAAAATAAAATCAACTTTCAGTTGCTTGGGTTCTGTACTCTCTTTCTAGTGTTTTTGAATGTCTGATTGACATAAAAATTAAAAATTTTTGCGTAAGGATGTTCCTGTATGATTGCCAAGTCTTCCTTTAAATTAATACCTCCTCCTTTCCCTTTATTTATCATTACTGCACTTATTAATTTTTAAAGGCTTCCCCTCTTCACAAGAGCTAAATAGGAAAAAAAATTGAAAGGTTGACCCATGGCAGATGATATAAATTTGGAAAACAATTTCCTTCACCATCCATATCTGTCAAAACTCAAAATACATCCCCTCTTTATGACTTCATGTGCTGCTGGTGATTTAGAAGTGAAGCAATAATTTCTTCACTTGCATTTTAACAAATACGAGGAGTGGCACATAGGCGTGGATGCTTTTTAGTAGCAATGGCCAGACATCTCGGGTGGCCAAATATGCTTTTTCCTCCTTCAGTGGAGACAGCGAGATCTCCCTGCTACACTGAGCTAAGCACGTGCCCCAGTCCTGTTCCATTTACTGCGATGACGACATTTAACAAAACAAATTCCTAGACCAAGCCCCTCTCGGTAGTCCCCTAAGGTGGTACTTTAATCCTGGGAAAACAGGGTGAACAGTCTCAACAGGCTGAGTTGATTGCTCTAAACTGCTGTCTTCCAGATCGTGTTGTGGGCTGTGGAACTCCTGGTGCCACTGCTTGAATCGAAGCAGTCACCAATTGGCTGAGGTTCTACCCAAAAGCCTTTTCCTTTCAAATTCAGTCACATTTGAAATAATAGCTAAAAAACCCCGTGCACTTTCTCTTTACCCATCAGCAAACTCTCTTTAGAGGAACTGCAAGGCTAAAACAAGAAGAAACTAATGTAATACCACAAATTCTACTCAACCCTCTAAGGGTTGAATTATCCCTTAAAGACTAAAGGTAATTGAAGGTGTGGGAATGGCGTGCGACATCAGCAAGGATATAACCTGAGCTGCAAGACTTGTTTGCTCGTGTGCCATGGTTTGAACCCAGCAGGCAACTACGCACTACGCAGTCACTCCTCCACCCCCTTCCTGGGAACAAGGGGAGAAAAGGTGAACGTAAAGCTGTGTGGGTTAAGATAAGGAGATTTTACTTCAACAATACAAAGTGAGAGAAAACAACAATAACAATAAAAAGCAAGTGATAGACAACGCACGGCTTATCACCCCCAACGCACCACACCATGCCGAGCTGCGCCTCATCACACCTCGCCGCTGTTTGAAACTGCGCGTCCTCTCTGGCCAGCACCCCCCTGCCTTATATACACCGGGCATGACGTCAGTACGGTATCAAATATCCCATTGGCTGGGGCGGTCCTCACACCTCGCCGCTGTTTGAAACTGCGCGTCCTCTCTGGCCAGCACCCCCCTGCCTTATATACACCGGGCATGACGTCAGTACGGTATCAAATATCCCATTGGCTGGTGCGGTCCAGCTATCCTGGCTACCCTGGATAGGGAGATTAACCCTATCCTAGTCAAACCCAGGACATTGTGCTTATTTAATAAGACGAAAAGGGTCTAGAATTCTGCTCAAAAACGGAAGAACAACTTTTACTCAAAGTTGAAAAAAACATGTATCAGTCTTCAGGTAGAAATCAGGACAGGAAAAGGTTCTCCTCAGAGGGAAAATTCAGAAAGGTTTAATGCTGCAGTTAGAGAATTAGGATAGAAACGTTCCTGCAACCCGAAATGTGAAGATTCTTGCAGTGCTTTTTTTTAATCAGTGTGGATGTATTTAGGTAAAATCTAATTTTCCAGGGTAATCGTAAATGCCTTATTTTCGAGAGAAGCCTGAGGGAGCCTGTATGAACCAGAGATAGTGCAGAGATTGTATCAGGCACAGAATGCAATATCTTTGGATATAAATACCATGAGGAAGCACAGATGCAATTTCATCAAATATCACCTCCCCAGACTACAGACGAGTCTACACCTCCTTCCTGAGATACACTGAGCATCTTTCTGGTGCATTTAGAAGGCCCTCATTACAGCAGGATTAAAACCATCATAACTGCCGCGCTTTAAAACATGCTTCTCACCTGCAAGGTAGCACCGTGCTTTCTCTGGCCAGGCTTGAATAGTGCTGTAAATTGCTTTGCAAAATAATACACTGTGCTGATAGGATATAAAGTGCTTTACAGCACAGCTTTGTATCCACAGTTTATAGCTCAGTGCATCCCTGTACCCCTGAATGCTGTTCAGCCCAAAGTTTACACAAATTATAAGAGAAATCCAAACATATTTTATGAATACTAAATGACTAATAGTCATTAAGTGAGTGCAAATATGGATGTTTTATCCAGCAATAACGGACGCTTTTCATTATTTCAAATAAAATATTGATGTTTCCTCACTCTCTTTTCAGGGAAGCTTGTAGCTCAGCTGCTTTAAAAACGTGAGGGTTTTTTTCCTTTTTAGAACCTCTGTGATTACCTTTGAAATTCTCAGCTATAACCTGAATTAAGGCCATGGAAGAACAGGAAAGTTCTGAGTACCATTTCAGATCCTGGCAAACACATCGTGGAAATGGTAGATCAGCCTCTAAACCACCAGCTGAGGAAGTGGTAGAGATCCCATCGCTAGATCTCGAGAGCCCATTGAAAACAAACCCTAAGCAGTCAGCTTTTCACGGAGGGGCTAGAATAGGCCAGGGTTTGTTTCCGACTCTCCAAAGCTCAGTTCTCAAAAATCGATAAATTCCAAATGTAATTACTTACATTAGTACTCACTCTCTAGCCACACAAAGCCAGGGTTGCCCTTAGTCCCCCACTTCCCAGGAGACCATTAACTGCTTGCCCAGGTGATGACCTGAAATACGTCTCTGCCGGCCCCTCCTCACAGGAGCTCAAGACACCGAGCACTTTGTACGTGCAGCTGTATGACCAGCAGAAGGGCTAGGGCACTCATCCATCGGTAATCCCATGTGCCACCGAGTGCTCCTTTGACACAGCCACGTCTTGCTTTCACCTCTGTAATGTTTCAGAGGACAAACTTTCTTTTTATTGTTCTTTTGAAGAACATGCAAATTGTATTGATACTTTTTGCCTCTTTATTCTACGCTAATTAAAAAAAAAAACATCTTTAGTTAGATTGAAATACAATTTTTCTTCATGAAAAATCAGTTTTTCATGAGACACTCCCCCAGTCTTAGTGTTTGGTATGGCTGGCTCTTCCCACCTTTCTCCCTCCCCCAACAGAGGTTCAGTAGACTTAGGAAAGCACAATAATAAATCAAAACACATGTGGAGTAACGTCCTCTCTCTTCTGGCCGCTCACGAGATCATTTTTGTTGGGATGATCCAGCCTGACTCATACGTAAGGCATCTCCCCAAGGAGCTACAGACAAATCTGCAGGAATCTGTGCAGAGAACACACCCCCTCTCCAGCCTTCTCAGGAGACCTGCAGACATGCCTGTCTTTCACTGCTGCTGACACAACACTTTGCTCATTCCCCGGTTTAATGACTGAAACATCAACCCACCAAGTGGCAATGTATCACAGTATTTCTCCGGTGCCTTTAGAAAGGGAGATGAGATAGAAGACGAGGACCAAAGTTGAGGACACCAATTGTGCCATCACACACTGATCAGAAAACACAGAATCCAGAAGGTATAAAGTTTTTAGAACCGGTTTATCTTTTAATTTTGGCCCTTGTGAGTATCTCACTGGAGACAAAGACGTACAGTCATGACAGTTTGTAGCAGCGGTTCCTAAATATTTCCAACCACAAATTACCCTTCTCTGTGCAGTAACTCCACTTCAACTTACACTGCCAGTCTCCTTCTTCAGTTCCGAGAGAAACTTGTCTAACAAGGATGCAACAGCGTAACCCATCACCCTCAAAACTTATCTCTGTGACACTGTGCTGCCTCCAGGTTCCCACCAGGCACAAGATGATTCCTCTAGGTTTGACCTCACCTCCTCTCTGGAAGTTAAAGAGCAGAACCATAACTTAATAATCATAAACTGATGAAAGGTCCTGAATCAGGGCAGAAAGCATACTCACGTGTGGGAGGGTAGCATGAATAGCCATCGGTTCCTGGTTTCTTTTTTATTATTTTATAATTATTTAGTGGTTTTTCCTTCCCCTCAACCTCTCACCATTAAATACACTCTGATATTAGGATTGTACCTCCCTCTTAAAAATTAAGACCTGAAGTATTTGCTAGCCAGTGTTAAGAGTAATTAAAACAAGTCCAAGCAGACAGAGCAGTGCACAGTGGCCTCTGCCTTTCCTATAGCCATTTGAAAACTGTCAGATTTCAAAAGAAATTGAAAAGCCAAATGTGGTTTTTACACCCATGAGAACACCCCGTGTTAACACCAATTAGCTGGTTAGTATTTTAGATGCAGTAAAATCCAAAGACAACCTCATCTTAATATTTTAAACTCATTTCTCCAAGGTATGAGTAAAGCCAATGGCTCAATAAGACGTTATAAACTTTCCTTTCTCTGCCAAAGGAACAGACTTCTATTGAAATTAATAAAGAAGACACGGTGGAGATGCGCATTTTCATCTTTAGGGCATCAGGTGAGACTGCAGGAGGCTTATAAAGCCATTTTGCCTCTCAGCAAGTATCTCCAGCAATGCTTGCTCTCAGGTGTGTTCATCTTTGCTCAGAAGATCTGCAGAAGGGACTGTGGGTGGCAAGAACCACGTGAGCTGGGAAGACAGATTATATGGTCCCGTTTTATTTTCCATCTGCTGTCAAGCAGGTCTGCTAATGAGAAGACAGAGAAAACTAGAGGAGACAACAAGCAAATTTTATATGAGTTTATTGCCTAAATATTACTTTTGAGTTTTGTACTAACAGTACAAATAATACAATGATGGGGGGCGTTATTTATGGAAGGGAGATTGCACTCAGTTCAGCACTACAATAAACTGAGAGACACTGAAGGGGTAAACCAGAAAGGCTTGGTAGAAACTAGAATTAAAAGTACAGCTTACTAAATCTGTAAAATGGGATGGCTACATAAACAACTTGATGTATAGTTTCTACTGTTTACAGATAATGGAGTTATCTATCTTTTTCTAGCTATGAAGTGCTTTCTGTTATCATAAAACACTTGTGAAAATTAACAGCAAATTTCTATTCCACACTGAATATTAATTACTATAAGAACATTTCTTGCCATGCAGCTTTCAAAACATCCTCTCTCCCAGGATATTTCATTTCAGGCAGAAAGCAATTTTTGATCAACCTACACAAATTAGTGAATGAAGAGGACACGGTGCATCTAACTGCTTGTTTAAACTGCAGGAAAGCACTCCTGACTGTGAGTTATCCAACTCAAAATGAAAAATCAGCTCAGCTTTTTATTTATAACCAAAAATTGCTCACAGGACAGATCAGAAGTGGTAATGGTAGATGGCAGTGGGTTGTTTAATAAAAGGTAGAGCTGTGAGGGGACCGCAGGACCTGGTCTTAGTTAAAATTAAATGATTTCATATATGGTACAAGAATGAGTATTGCCAATATTGTCAAGATGGAAAAGGTTAAAACACAGGTATGAATATAGAGTGACCGGAATTACAGCAAGCATTACACACCAGGGGAGAAAATATCAAAATATTTGAGAGCAGAGAAAAACTTTGAAAGCAGCAACACCAGAGCCCTGAGAGAAGGAGCAGACAGTAACTCAGACACAGCCTCACAACCAGCCGAGACAGCAAGGTCGTATGCTGACAGAATACATGTATTAGCCCAGTCCAGACACGTGTTAGTTATTTCTGTTTGGCACAGTCGACTTCACACCAAAAACAGCTCATGCACTTCACATCTCAGGGCTGGAAAGGTTCAACAAGATTTCTGAGCACAGTCAACATTAATCATTTAAAAGCTGGAGTTCCTAAATTAGTGTGAAAGATACGGCAGTAAGCATGGCTCAGCCAAATAATAATTAAATGACTACTGGAAAAAAAAAAAGAAAAGAAAAAAAGACTGCACTGACCAACTGCTTCGTTTGAGGAAGGATGGGAAGGAAGCAATGGAAGTATCTCTAGCTACTGGATCTTCTCCTGACCGTTTCTATATTGGTGACAGGGTGAACTAAAACTAGTGAACTAGTTATTTACTCTTTGTAGCCGTAGAAACATCTAGAAACAGCACTAAATCTCTGCTTCTACACCTCCAAGTTAAAGTTTCTGCAAAAATGCTTCCAGGATCCTAATGCTGATTTCTCCTTCTCTGCTGAAACTATAAAAGGTTTTTATAAAGCTGCTGATAAAACACAACCTGAAAGCTCATTTCCCCAGCAAAAGCAACTGAAATGATGCTTCACACTATAAATTAATTTAGTTGTTGGTTCCTTTCACTCAAGTCAAATACTCAAACCTCTGTTCTACTATTCTCGTTTTCTTCCCACTTTGAACTGACATCGGATAGTCCTCATAAAACACTTTGCACAAAATCGTACTGGTTGAAATCTTTAAGAAAAGAAAAAGGAAAACTATATCAGCTTTCTAATGCTTTTATCTATAAAGCCCCTGTCTTCTTGATAGTATGCTCATAAATCATTAAAATACATGAACAGCAGTAATAGGAAAATATTTTCCTTATTAGGCTTGAACTCAACTTTTAAAGTCTATTAGCACCATGATGAGCCTCTATTTATCTTGCCCGTGGTAGTACTTTATAACGATTACATGAAGAGGTCTATTTTAGGAAGGTTTTATCATTAATCTCTTTTTATATACATAGAAATCATTTGCAAGTGACAGATCCATTACACTTGCACATGATATTCTTCATCTGCAAATAAAATACTCTATATAAACAACTTAAAGAATCATTTTATTTCCTTTAGAAAAGAGCACTCCTGCTTTTCTCAGCACATATAAATTGAATCCATACTGTGAAAACCAAAGAGGGTATTGATTCCTTAGGCAAGCATGTAGAATTCATCACACAGTGAGTTTGTTATTTGGATTTTTTTTTTCAAATCAGCTGCCACATAAACACATCTATTTATAACTCCTGCCTGCAAACTATGAGGCATTTCTAAGGCAGGTACAGTTTGAGTGAATTGTCCGGAAAGCAGGGAAAGTGAAAAAGAGGTTTTTTTAGCTGGCCTTACGGAACAAGCACACAGCCAGGCACTTTGAAGCACAGGACTCAGTTCA
>NW_010397719.1:0-20299 GCF_000710305.1 Buceros rhinoceros silvestris | reverse complement strand
TGAACCTGCTTACAATTATTGACAGAATAACTTTCCACGTGCTCTTTCCTTAATGTCTTCAGTAAATGCCGTAAATAGCTCGTATTCACTATATGCTTCACCTGACCACAGTTACAGAGGTAATTACTAGACCATGGGGAAGATCTATGGAACAAAGTTAAGATGCTGCCTTTGATCAAAATTGACCAAAAGAAGAAAGAGGACGAGACCACTGGGGAATGGAGTGTTCCACAGGCCTGCCAGGACCAGCGTACCAAAGAAGCAGTATCACCCCGGTGTCTAGCCAACAAACTTCTCTCAGTCTCTATGTGCCAAACAAGAAAAATTATGAGGAAAACCAAGAAGGGGGAGGAAAACAAACACATTTCTGAAAAGGAACTGCCTGCAGCACCAGCCAGCCAACATTAGCTGAGGATGCTTTCTCTATTTCATGATTACCAAAGATAAACCCATATTGTGGCTTCTAAAACTTCGTAACAGAGCCTGTGCAGTCCTTTGGTAAGCAGAATGCCATGAGCTTTGATTAAGACAACTCTTACCAGTTTCTCGGAGTTACAAAGGGAAGACTTGGAAGTGCTCTGCTGTTTCAGTTTTATTCATACCATACAAAAGACACCCTCTGATTGAAGTCCGATTTTGTTGCTGCACGGAACGTGGAGAATTGCTGTTAAGATGGCACAGGCTTAAGTACACCAGCCCCACTTTGATCCTGATGATCTGCAAGCAGTTTGCCATGTGTTGATGGACCATATTGACAGGAAAAAATCAAATACCACAAAAGAGTTATTTACTTACAAATAAACACGTATCTCCCACCAGGAACACGTGACTTTATCCAATGTAAGTTCTACACTCAAGTTACAGGGAAGATATGGTTGTGCTCCCCACTGGGTACACTCTCTCTACTGGAGTGTGACTAAATCTACTCTACTAATGTTCTTCTCCTTCCCAGGAATGCTATAAAGCTGCATTAACATCCTCAGGCAAAAGTCTCCACACAAATTGAAAGGAATATTGTTTCTATTTTAGAGATGCAATAAAACCCCATAGCCAGCCACCTACACAAGGATTTCCAGTCACCCTGGTTGCTGAAAGAACAACATTCAGATCAGAATAAAGTGGTACGAAAAGTTACACACTTGAGCAAATTCAGGGCTGCGATCACCTCAGTTAAAGTACAATCCTGTTTTATCACCCGATCCTGACTAGAAATCTTTCTGTCACTTTTCCAGAGCGAGGACACGTGACCACACAGAAGGTTCAAGGTGTACAGCAAATAATACAGATGATATGAGTTTTGGAGAAGAAATCACTTCATGTATCAAACCCTCAACACTCATTGAGAGAAAATCTGTAACCGGTAGCATGGTAAAAACCCATACGAAAAAGAAATGTAAAAAATAACAGCAGCACTCACAGAACAAGCACAAATTGTCAGATAAGAAGACCCAAACTGCACGTCCCAAAATCCTTCAGATTTATCTTCCTGGTTTGGATCTCTTTGCTCAGCTACCAAAAAAAGAGACCCCTGGGCTCATTCACAGAAACTTGAGGCAAAGCTCCAGCTTTATTGGTAATGTGGAATATGAAACAACAACTCATTGCTGACACCTAAATACTACGAACATGAGCAAATCTAAAACAGGCTAAGCACTGCTGTCTACAACAGCAACAGCCGGGCACGTTACCAACACTTGCTGTACATTCCTGACTTACGCTTTTACTAATAGGCTTAATCTGTACCTATTTTGCTTCTCTTTTTCAAAGCATAAGTGTAAAACAGGACCAAATGCAGTCTACAAACACAGTAATTCCCAACCGTCTTATTAAAATATTGGCAAGGCTGCAGCAAAATTTGCTGGAGATGCAGCTCTGCAATGTTAGATATTACCAGGCGGTGGAAGGCCACCTTATCTAGAAAGGGCAAGTTCATTCAGATGACATCTTCATACCTCTTTCGACCGATTGCCTGCTCAATCAATAAGTATATTCATATTTTAAATTGTAGATCCCTTCATTATTTCCTCATCTTCACCAAGAAATGCTTTTCTTTAAAAGACAGAGATAGTACCGGGCAGAGATTCACGAAATCTTTCCAAATGCTGTAACGTCATAGTGGCAGCACAAACTACTCATAAAACCACCTAAGATGCCAATACCCAAAACAGCACATAAAATTCAGGAGATTTGTGGGAATCACACCAGTACTTATATAAAAGCTCAATACATATTCATTCAAATTCCTAACAACATCAGAAAGCTTCATCACTGTCACCAAGTAGGAAACATCATATGCAGGGCAGGAGCTTAGGT
This sequence comes from Buceros rhinoceros silvestris, assembly GCF_000710305.1. Taxonomy (NCBI): domain Eukaryota; kingdom Metazoa; phylum Chordata; class Aves; order Bucerotiformes; family Bucerotidae; genus Buceros; species Buceros rhinoceros. Next base: position 17,986 of record NW_010397719.1, on the reverse strand, counting down.
GACATTTTAGAAGCAAGAATAATGCACCTGAGTGACACCTTAATAAATGGCTCTGAAATTGCTGGGGAATAGATGAAGCTCCAAGATTCTCCAGAATGGCTAAATAACGTGGTGAATCCATTAAAACGACCTGCGTGAAGCTCCCGCGAGCCTGGCTTTGGGCAGCTCCTGTAAGCCTTCCTGTTCACTGCTATGAGCTTTCATGCTCCACTGTACTACGTGCTCGGTAAAAACATGCACGTCGGCTGGGGCATGGCACTGCTGGGACGCTGCGAGATGCTGTTCTTGGCTCAAAAGGAAGGAGGGGAAACGGGTGAAATCAATATCATTGTTGGAGCTGATCTCAAGCTGCAGCTGTGCAGCAGCTCAGTCCGCATCTGGTCTCCTGCCTCCCCCATCCAGACGCAGAGCAGATGCCTGGCTTCACCCTGCAGCTGTCTCATGGCTATGGATTTCTAGGGCTCTGTGTGACACTGAGCAGTGTCTCTGGACTCTGACTTGCTGCCCCACATCCTGGCTCAGTGCTCCTGCGTGCCTCGCTGTCACCGTGGCTTCCCATCCCTGGTGAGATGGCCATGGCCGCTCCTTTCAGCCTTTGGAGTGTATCTGCCCTCACTCCTCAAGAGGCACCAGAAATTCTCACAGACCCTCCTGAAGTACTGCGAAAACAAAGCGAACTCAGCGAAGGCGTATCGGGATGGTGGCGTGGCACAGCAGATAGTGCCTTTTTACACGGCTCCAGGCTGACAGGTCTAGTCTGCTCCTTCAAAGCCATCCCATTTGAGTGAGACTACAAACCTCAGCAGGCAACGTTAAACACGACCCGTGCCCATTCTTGGAACAAAGAGTCATTAACTTTAATTTTTATTCTTATTAAGAGCAGCGTGATTACTAACAGGAGAATGAAAAGGTTCCTGGTGGTCCTCGGATTTGTGCAAGAGCTAAGTAACGTTATTTCTCCCAAATCAGAGATACTTACAGAGACAGAACTCTGAGATTATACAAATTTCAAAGGCTTTTATCAATTTTTATCATTTTTAACAGACTTTAATTTTGCTGGTTTCATTCTTCAGACAAATTCAGAGGTGGGTTAAGTTCGAGTAAGTTAAGAGTTGTATAATTTTTTTGCTACTGGCATTGTTATCTGTCCTGGTCCAAGCAGCTTTCCAGGAAAGAAGGCAAGGTACAATGGGTACATCTTTCCCTTAAGAACCAGATGGGTAGAAACATTAAACCTCAAAGCTTTTTGAGAAGGAGCACCAACATGGGCACATACTATCGATCCACCCGTGGGCCAATAACAGGATTAATCCACTGAGCACAAGATCTTTCTGCTTTACACTCAGTACCTGGCAACAGATGGAGATCTCGCTGTAAACTTAATATTCCAAAATGGATTTTGAGTTGCAAGGCGCATCCAGGCAGTGGGACAACTTGACAACAAGTGGGATTCCAGGTCCTCCGGCTTATTTTTGTTTCTAGTGCAAATGCTTAAGCTTTTCCTGGGACCCCAGGTGGCAGCAGATATCCCTTGCCCAGACGTATATTAGTCCAGATACAGAACACGGAAAATTCAGACACATCTCTGAGATGCGGTCACAGTAAATCCATACATTTCCTTGAAAACTAGATTAACTACTCTAAAGATAACTCATAAATGTCTTGAAGAACAATGATTTAATGCCATACACATGGAATTAACAGCACGACTCTATTTTTGCTCATTTGTGGCAATTTCAAGGTGAACGGGGATGAAATGTGTTCCTATGAAATGTGTGAGGAGATTTTTCTGAGATTAAAAATAATATGTAGCTTCAAGTGCGTTAGTATTTTTGTTAGACCAAGGTAGCAACTCCAAATACACAAAAAAAACCGCAACTCAAGCTTTGGAGAAAACTGCAATTAAGATTATTAATTAAAATCAAATTAATCTTTGCCCTGTCCCAGTGTAATGCTTAAATTGCAATTATGAAATCTGTAAGAGAAAATAATTTCAATAAAGAATGTATTACACATATAGCTGAACAAAGGCAGTGGAAGCTAAAGGTCAAACGCAGCAGTAAAGTGCTTTGCTTGAGGTCAAAGCTGATTATTTGCACTGCAGTTATTTGGACCCATCTGCAGTGCTGAAGACGACAATTTTACAGCAAACCCGTGAAGTTCTGAATGAAGCAGACTGACATTTGGGAAAGGGTATTTCCATAAACAAACGTTGACATGTGACAGATGGATACAAGGGCTATGTAAGGACTACTGTGTGAAGTCATGTTATTCATACCACAGTTTTCTTACAGGCTTCCTAGCAACTGACTTTCTAACTAAAACCGTAAGACGCCACATGCTCTCTGAAGGACTCACTGCCCTCCCCCCTAAAAAAGCATTTGCGGGGGGAATTCAAGGAAATAATTCAAAAAAAGTATGAAGCAAATGTTCCTCCTGACCAGCAGAGGAAGTACACAAGATCTGAACTAGTCCATTTGACATTTTTTTAATTGTTCCAATCATGTAGCACTTCGTCTTGATCCCTGAAAACACTGTCATTACCTGTGAGAGGCCAAAACCACGCATGCTGAAGCTGCGATTCCTCAGAGGTTTCACAGAGAAAATTCAGGACCTTCAGGCATGAGCAGATAACCACCTTTCACTTGTCACAGGCTGCAAGCAGGTGTAATACTCGTTGTTGCCCCCTATTTCGGGTTTTTAATTTCCTGTGGCTGCCAGCAATGCTGGAGGTGTCTGTGACCAATGGCTCAGACATCATAAGGTTCAAGACCTGAGCGCTGCGTGGAGCAGCGCTGGCGGACAGGGCAAGGAACAATGTCCAGTCAGTTGATCTTGGGGCAGCGACACTAGATTTAAAATAATCAAATCACGCAAGGTCTTCAAGGCACTAGACAAGGCATTCCCCCAAACGACAAACACATACACTGCTCTCCAACTGGAAAAGGACAGTGCTGCAGAAAAAAATCACTGGAAGATGACAACAGCTTCCTTAATTTGCAGTAGGAACAGTAAAAACTAAAAAGCCAAACCATTCTGCCACAGTCGGGGACTTCTGAGATTTTTTTCTAGATTTCAGAATGAAAGAGAATAGAACTGCATTGGAGATGGTCCTAGTAAGCTTTCACCCTGAATCCTTGCCCCATCTTTAACACACTGCAGCAGACGCACCACTCGAAGTCACGCATTCAACACAGAAAGAAGATCTGGGGGTATCCAGGACAAGGAAAACAAGATAGGAAAAATCAGAGGATTGTTGCTAAATGCATGTAAATTTGTAGCAATGAACATACTGAGTTGCCTTGAGGTTCACTTATTGATTTATCTGTAACTTCCTCTTTTTTAGCTTGACACCAACCAGGTTTCTATGGCTCACTAACAGAGAGACAGGCAATTTCCCAAAGACCAAAGCATGCATTTCTAAGCGCGTGAATTTATCAGCAGTTATGCTTCGTTCACGGGTATGTCACGAGGATCCTTTAACGGCTTAACCTTCATCGGATCCGTGTAACTGCCTGATACTACTACTGCCATGGCGTATACTTCATTAAAAGTCTTGAAGACACAGAGGTGTTCCTCAGATGTGTCTCCCCACATGTGTTTCAGTGACCAGACCAGACACAGGCATGCAGGGTCCTTAAGTAGCATTGCTCGGACTGTGTGCAGTTCTTAAGTGTCATCTCCTGACCATCCATTTGAGAGACATTATTTTATAAGGCTTAAATGCCTGAATTTTTGACTCTCCAGTCTTCATCAAAAATTTTCTATTTACCGAACACCAATCTGCCTGCAGGTAAAAACTGCTGAATAGCAAATGCATGCCGTACTTATTCTCCATTCTCCTTTCCACTCTGGACACCCTCGTTCAGAGCTGGGGCAATGCTTCTCCCCAGCACCAGTTCCAAAGTCTTGTTCCTGTTACATTAATATATATAGCAGGAACCCACAGGCTGTTACTTTATCTCAGACGATAGATACAGGGATCAAAAAGCATTTTTTTTTTCTCCTAACCAAAGCTAGCACATAGAAAATATTACGCTAAAATCTATATTGCACTCACACAATTCAGGAAAACCACATTTCTGCTGAGTAGACTGTAGTCTTTTCAAGCACAGTCAGCAAAAAGCCGAAATACAAATCTCTGGAGGCACCGCGGGCACAGCTGGATGTGGCAGAGCAGCACGGCTTTACCTTGGAGCATTCATCTACCGAAGTTCTTGCCATTACCTCAAAGACCCGGCTTACCTACACGAGAGCCAGCTCAGTTTTTATGCTCTGGTTTCTATCATTCACGTGTTGTTTTGGATATTGTTGGACCTGTCTCCAGGGGATTTCTCCATGGTTTTGGCTGTCTTCCTTTACTGCCATCGGGTTTTTTGCAATACATTCATTACGGTAGGGATCACCATTTTTGAGGAGAGAATCCATTACTCTCTGTTCCGATGAGATACTTCTTAACGTCTGTCGCAAGGAAACCATAAGTTTTCGATTTAAAAAAATGCAAAAAACCGTCACAAACTTCTGGAGTAATTTCTTGGATTTATGCCACTTGATGCTTTTTAATCACACCACCAGTGACGGATCCATTCATCTCCTGAATGCTGACTGCGCTCACGACACAGAAGTATTTCATCTTAGACTTCTAACGCCGTAGTATTTAAAAGTTAAAGACGTACATCCACCTCTGATCACTCACCTAGCAGACACCCCCAGCTATGTCAAGTAAGTCTTTCTGTAGCAATGTTTAACTTTTCCATGATTCTTACTATATAAAAACAAGTTTTAGTGAAGACGTATTTGGCTACTTTACCACTGGGAGAGGAAAGCAATAAGAAATGGAGCATTCCTGACTGCTGCATACCTTCAGGGATCAGGTTAATAAGAACAGCGAATTAAACAGAACAAAGAAATGAAAATCCATCTGCTGCTGGGAAAACCAAGCTCACAGCCCTGAATGCCCCAAAAGAGACTATACAAATTTGTTTTCAGAATTAACAGCAAAGGGTGTGGGAAAAAGACACATATGAAATCAAACATGTACATATTACTGACTTCACCATGATGTTTACCTTGTGGGCTTTCTGGGGAAAACAGCTGTGATTTCTTTTGCTGAATAGTAGGGCACATTGCAGGCTCAAAACCCCAAGGAGAACTTTGAAGACATTCAATGAAATTGTGTTCTTTTAGTTCTGATTGCTTAAAGGAAAGCATACAAAATACAATTTATTTAATGTACTGCTAATACCAGCTGCAACTATCTGGATGGTTAAATTCAGCTTACTGGCAAACATGTGTGAAAAACTATTTGAATTTACTCACCTGTGTTCATCTGAATCAAAATATCAATCCCTAAATTCATTTTGTTGATGAAGAAATCACGGCACGGTTCAATGGCTTGTTCAAGGGCCGAAAAGACATCAGTGACAAGGTCTTATGTACATCTCCTACCACTTGACAACTTGTCTCTTTAGCACAGAGCTCAGTAAAGTGCTTCTATCTCAGATTCTTTAAAATCTCTTTCTCTTTTGCAATACCAGAAATGGAAACTTTTTTTTTTTTGTGCTCCAGACCAACACTTTTATTTTTTCTCCCTCTGAGAGAAAAATCCTAATTATACCATATTTCCTGACACTGCACATAAAGCTGCATCTTCTTACGACATCCCTTTATTAGCTTCCTTTAAGCTGAACTTACAGCTTGGCTGTGAAAAATGTAACTGGAATAATTTCTTCCTCACGTGACAATTAGAAAAGAAAAAAGAATTACAGAGAAACCACATGGACTTTTAATTGACTATCATGACAATGATATTTTCCCAGGGATGTTCATTTGAAGAAAGGGTCCCTGCAATAAGTGTACTTTCCACGGCTTGGGTATCTTTTATCCGAGATTCTCAGTGCATCTACAATTGTTCATTAATTAAACTGTAAGAACACCCACTGTCATCAAGCAATCATTATCCCTTAGTAAATTCCAAATCAGGGAGAGGGACAGATAAATTTTAGGAAGATTTTAAATCTGTCCTTCCCAACTGACATTAGTTTTATAAACAAATTAGCTTTCCTAGGTGGGTATTTGAGTTACTTAGGAGTTGTACGTGAAGTAGACAGAGGTGTGAAGCTCAAGCTGGTGCACACGAATTATGTGAATGCAGAGCCAAAGGCACTGCGGAAAAGTGAACCAAAGGAGTCCTGAGACAAAATGTAATCCTCCCCACCTCATAAAATGCAACATCGGACTCATGGTCCAGATTCCTTTTACCAAGAAAGTTGAAATAATGATTGAAAATCGTCATTTCATTTATTTACACAACAGGTTACATAGTGATGCGCAATTTTTTGTTAGCATGAACACTGCTTTCCTTTAGCAGTTGTTCGGGATTACTATCTTTTTTGGCCTTGGATGCAAACCTGTCGTAATACCTTCTGGCAGCTTCAATGTCATAGCCACCTTTCAGGTAGGATCAGAATGGACTTTAGACATCAACGGTCCAAAGTCCTGCCTCCTTCAAACAAATCAAGGACATCTCCTCCTTTCTGGTACCGTTCAATGCTCTGCAAAGTGTTTTAGACCCGGTTTGTGTGCTGGCCTCTATATAACAGAGACACCATTATTAGAACTAAACATAGAGAATTTCTTTTTCATTTTGCTTTAAATGTCCAAGAATTCTGAAGCCCCCATAAAAGTTTAAAAAAGAACATATTTATTATTTAACTTCAGGTAGACCTTTGCCTTAATCAGAAGTAAGACAGAGGAGACTTCTGGATGAGGGGAAATACTCCTTTCAGACAGATAAGTACTATAAATGCATTATAGAGAAGTTCCAGGACACAACGGGTTGTATATAATGTAATATCCTTTTCAATTCAGGAAGCCGAGATTCATATCTATATAGCACAGAGCAAAATTAATTTGATGGCCTCAGCATAGGCCTAATGGACCTAATTACCATTCAAAACCTCTTTTAGAAAGAGTACTTGAGTCATTTCTTAAATGAGAACCAAAACGAGTTAACGCTGTAAAGCCTGAGGTGACAAAGCTCAAAGGGAACAGTCATTTTGGTGCATGATGATGTTTTCTATAGTGGAGGGCAGAGGAATGCATGTTAATGAGAATGAAGGGTTTGTAGAGAGAAGTAATAGAAGAGATGACCTCATCTTACAAACTTTACCTCATTTAGACCCTTAGACTACCAGACTGCCGTGGCTACAACAAGGTTACTCCGAACAGTTCATTTTCATAATGATAGATGCAGTCAAATAATGGGGATTTTGCTTTTGCTCAAAGCTGCTATGGAACTTAGGAATCAACAATTTACCATAGATGTTGCCTTTGAAAACTTGTAAAACATTACTGAAGCCCCCTATTTGCAAACAATCTTGCACGGCTGGCAGTTCTACATGCAGCTGCCTTCAAACAGAAACTCATCAGAGGTTGAGAGTCAGGCCACCCTTTGCGTACTGCTGCTGAACTGTTTGCTCCCACTTTCCACCTCCTACTTCCAGAAAACAGCTCAGCTAGAGAAACTCGAAGTTTGTTTCATCTGAAGTGTTTTGACAGATGCTGTGGATTAAGATGTTTTACCGGCATTAAACAGCGTATGACTGGAAATCAAGTACCATATTCAGCATCCAATTGCAGGCTCCAGACCTGATCTAAAGCTGTTGGTGCAACTATGATACCTCAGCCTACGCTGCTACGAGGGATCCAGCAGTAAGACGGCTACAGAAGAACCCAGCATTGTCAGGGGTACTGCTGGACATCCGTGTCCTTCAGACGTCACTTCTTTGGCTGTTTCTCAGAATGACAGCTTTTCCTCTCAAGATTTGGTTCTCTTTCAACGCCTGGGCACTGAAGCTGAACTTCAGGAAATTTTAGCAGCTCATCTCTCCTGTCTGCCACAGTTCAGTGTGATTTCCCTTGGAAGATGTGGGGGTTTTGTTACAAACATGGGTGAAAAGAAGAGCTCAAAATTAAGTACCTATGTTTTTTTTTAATCAGCATTACCAGTGTCACAGCCCACACTGTCTGCAAAGCAAGACTAAGTTAGCATAGAGCTAAATCACCGGGGACGGAGCTGAAGCATGGAACAATGTGATTCACCAGCCTTCAGCTGAGTTATTTACAGCTAAACAGCATATACTGTCACTGAGGATACCAGACTGGGCAGTTCAGTGAAATCTAAGAAAAAGCATTTCCTTCTCTCTGCTTCAATTTCTCATCTACAAAATGGTCTTAATGCCACCTGCCTCTTTATGGAGCCCTTTGAGTGGTGCAGATAGAGAAAACCTGTAAAACATGTTACTATTCTCAGCATGAGTTACACAACTTTAATCAAAGGAAAATATTAAATCGGGGAGAACATTTCCCTTGTTTTAGGCTAAGGGAAATCATGGCCAGAGTGTGAGACAGTCTTAAATGAAAATGAAGTTTCTTAGAAAAAAACAAATCTAACCAAATCCCACGTTAATCATCATTCTCCTCATAATTTTAGAAAAGGGCATCTGAGAAATTTCACTTGTGTAAGCCTGATGCCAAGCAATCAATCAGCTATGCAATAAACAGATCAAAAGTGATAACTTAGCAGAGCCGGAGTGCATGGTCTTACGCTGAAGCCTTAAGTAGCCACTTGGCACATGCAGAGGATGAGACCTCCATTGCCTCTTCCCATACAGAATAGAATTGCCTCCTATCAGCAGAAATGGAGGTTTGTCCCTCCTTTAAAAACACTTCACTTCGTGCGTCTCTATTCCATACAAGGCTACTAGAAACTCCAACAGAAAGACAACAACCTTTGCTGTAGCAAAACACACAGCAGGGAGCTTCCTGGTTTCTCTCATTCAACAGCAACTAATGTGAGTCCAGCAGACCAAAGACACGCTCCTGCAAAAGTGACACTTACTCCACAAGACACCAAAACCGTTTTCAACACTTGTCTCCTATTTTAAGTTCCATTGCATTGAACTGCATTATTTAGGGAAACAGTCTACAAGAACCGTGATAACAAGCTCGTCTCTAGGGCATCAGCCTTCTGATGGACCTCTCTGCTGAGTAATGCGAGAACACATGTGAAGGCAGCACGAGAATTCATCGTATTATGGAGGCTTGCTGTGACACAGACATCTGAGCTACTTGCAAGTCCCTGCAAGTCTTTGTCTGAGAAAACAAGTAAACAGCTCTTTTTATTTGGCCTTTATTGGAATAATTGATGTTGCTATAGAGAACACAGACATAAATTCGATCATCATTGTCTCAGAAAACCCAAATAATCTTTCTAAAGAACAGTCTGAAAGCAAGCACAATAATTCAGCAGATAGATTTAACTCAATCGTAACTGCAGAGCAAATTTACCTTGTAAATTAAGAACCTACATATCCAAATCCACACATTTAAAAGGGAACACAATGTTACCTTTGCACAAAGGCAGTTCCAAAGACCAAGCGAGAACAGTTTTCAGATGTCAAAGACTTCAAACATTGACTTTTGACAGTTTGCACCTATATAGGAGAAAACTTGCCCCAAAGAACTCACGCCCCAGTTAGACCTCACACTTCTTTATGTGAGAATTTTGAATTTAGTGGTCAAAAACCTCTTTCAACTACGGGCACAGTAACAGCAGGGATTCAGAGTAGACTTTTTCCTACTCTAAATACCTTTCACAAGGCTCTTGCTGTCCATCCTTCTGAGTACATATGCTAGTGACTCCATGGAGAGGAGTCAGGTAAGCACCCCAGCATACACTTCTTGCCCTTGCTTGCTCGAGCTCTGTTGTGGAAAACCGCTTGCTGCTCTCTCAGAGGAGAACTAAGTTCACCAGTTAGACAAAGGCAGGTAGCTCAAGGCAGTCTCCATCGGGGGAAGCAGCTACAAGGCTACTCAAACTCTTCTTTCTTCTGGATAGAAATTCAGTTTAAAAAAGTGAAAAGTAGCTCTAGGCTGCAAGGTAGGTTTGAACCGATTGTTATCCACCTCAACTGGAGCTTTCAGCTGGTTCTTTAAAACCTCTTCTGTCAAGATCAGAAAATGTAACAATCTCCCTACCAACACGACTCAGAAACCCGAAATCTTGCTTATTTTTATATCTTCTGTCAAAAGGAATCTATCATTTCAGTACATTAACAGAGACTGCTGTTTTCAAAGCTCTCTTTTACCACAAAAAAGGCATGTACATTAGTCACTGGAGGAATCCAGAAGGGTCAAGGCACTGGACAGGTTTGGTAAGCAATGCTGATGCTGTGGTAGGTATTTTCATCCTTCTTTTGGATTCCTTACCAAGGACTGTAAGCTTCAGCTATGACCCAGACCCACTACATTCTAGTGTCTTAGAGTAAAAGGAATTGTGCTTGCACCTCCCTCCTACCTGCTGTGACAGCAGTAGCCAATATTTCTAAGTTTAAACGATACATATTACGGGCATTATGCTTTTTTGAAGCATCGTAAGGACACAATGCTTTGGCAGAAGCTATTCACAAGCCATTTCACGGTACTTTGCATTTGTGGAAATCTCTATGGTGAATTGCACACAAGACTCGTCTAGTTCAACACTACCTCTGAACCAGATACCTCAGAAGGAAAGGAAAGAGCTTCATCCGCTGGTACTGTGGAAGGGGGAAGGAACACAAAACGAGCAACACATCCTTTTAATTTTTCTGCCTTGGTTCCAAGAAACCTGGCATTTAAAACCCATGAAGTTTCCAAGGGGTCTCGAAAATGGTACTAAGCCTTTGAAAAGTTTCTTCACAAGACATCTTGAAACATAAGGCCAACAGAAATTTTCCATATCTTTACCCTTTTTCCAAGTTTCTCAGTTTTCTGAAATGCCACTCAGGTTTACATCAAGTGTGTTAACGAATGTACCTCTGCACCAAAGCACTCCCTCCCAGACAGGAGAAAGCTGGCAATCACCCCCTCGGCTTGCCAGTGGCACAAAGTAGGATTTTTAAGGGTCTGCAGACATTACTTTTACAAGATCAGACAAGAAGGAATAAATTCTCCCTGGACAAGCCAATGGGAATTGCGTGACAGCACTTTATGAGGAATCAAATTCCCGTCGCTTATTACAAACCACATTACATCCTAAGGATTCCTTCATGAAATAGTCAGTCAGTCCTCAGGCAAGATCTCCGTTTACTCTTGCCCAAGGTAGACTCTGAGTCAGATCTTCAGAGCTGGGCTCCTGGGTGCTTAGCGGCACACAGACAGAATGCAAAGCTTCCCCCAATCACAACGTGACGCGCCCTTAATTTTATTAGGAACATGACCTCTGCCCTTTAGAACCAGGGTGTGTGAGTAAGTATTGGAGGGAGTTTTTCAGTTCGTAGCTTTCTCTGAAGAGAACTTAAATCCATTAGTGCAGTATTCTCAGTAAAAACCTCCCCAAACTTGTTACCCTTGTAGGGTATGAAATCAAGATTGCAGCTCTAGTCTGGCCCGCTCCCAAAACTGAAACATCTGCAAACTTTAAATCCCTTTTTACTACAAACTCAAAACAGGCTTTCCCAGGGAAGATTTTGTGCTTATTCTGGAAGACGCACAGTACTAAAAAATTAAAACCCTGAAGTATTAGCAATACCGCTCCCTGAGACTGGAGTGCTTTGTAAAAATGTGAACAAAAATAAGAGTAATATCAAAGTAATTGCACTTCTGCTTCACATATGGGACCCTGATTTGTAAACAAGGGCCTGTGACTTTAACAGATGATTCAAAACCCAGGAAAAAACAAAACAATAATTGTATTTCCTGAGGAACCCCCCCAAAGCCCAGACATTTATAACTTCTGCAGACTAATGAAACAAACAACACAGATCTCATCTGTTTTTCAAGATGTTAGAAAGAAAAAAACCATAAATCTCAACTGCATTTAGTTTTATCTCTTCTATCCAATCAGCATGTTGTTGTATACCTGCTCACTTCACGGTTAACCCTCGAAAGGGAACACTATGCATATTCATGGGCCTCAAAGCATCTTCAAACAGAGTAACCTGGTTATCTCCTCAACGGATAGCTCATTTCCGGGCTTCTGTTGTAGAACTTCAACAGGCCAGCAGCCCATAATACCAGAAACGGCCTCTTTTCTCTCCTTTCTTCTGCCACTGTACTTGATGCTGAAATAGACACTTTGCTCCCAAACAGAAAGAGTTATTCTAGCAGGAGCAACTAAATTGTGCTCAATTTTAATCACCTGATGTGCACCTCGACACTACGCTGAAAGACATTTAACAGGCAGTAATTGCGACCATCCCCACTTAAAGCTGTAGGATCACCTCCCTTGTAGACCATTACGTCTACAGGCATAAACCAAGGAACATACCGTTAACTGACTGCTCCAACTCAAGATAAATGCATGGCAGGGACCAAAATCAAAGTAAGAGCATATTTAAGAATGTGTTAGATGCATTTCTTCCCCATAAAGTCTGAAGTAAAATAGTAATAAAAGGGACTTTTAAAATTCTTTTACTTTTTTCAACTGCCAGACTCAAAGCTCCTCAAAGGGGAAGATGTCCTCTTCTTTTACAGATATAGAAAGTTGTGTTCATTCAGTACAGCAGAGAAAAACTTGGAAAACAAGGTCTCTTAGCTCTTGGTCTAGCACCCTATCCACTGGACTATACTCCAATACTGATTGTAAACACAACAAACCCTGGAAAAATTAAAACATATGCTGAGGACCATCAGTTAGCCTGAATCACTAAAGACTGTTGAATCAAAGGATAAACATCCACTTGCTCGAGGTAAAGAACTTTACACCATGTTCTGATATTTTCACCACTTAGATGGAGGATTGAAGAGTTAGGGAGGATGAAGGCTCTACGGAAAAATGGACATCTACTCTTTTTCACACATCTATTAACTGTCAAAATGTTTGGGACTGTGTGCATGAAGTGCAAGCAAAGAATGTCCAAGGGCTGAGAACGAGGGTTATCAGGCTCAGAATCACACTTCTAGCATCAGCAACTGCGAGCTTACTTCAAAATTTGACTAGGAAAAAACCTCAACTGAACCCTAAATATCATGCGGTGAAAGGTATCCCTATTTTCTGAGCAATTATTTCCCCATGGCTTCCATCAGAGAAAGGGAAGAATAGCAACTGAAAACAAAGCGAGCACATCTGCCTTTGGTGTAGTCCCGTGGCATAAAGACAGACATTATACTCAAACTCAGTTCCAGTTATTTTCCATTAACTTATCAGTACCACCAGTGCTTTAATTACTGCATTTTGCAGGTGATCCATAGAGCAACCATTGAAAAAAGTCATTAAAGCTAATGAAAAATTCTATTCCAGAGATTTCACTGGATTGGCTTCTAAATTCAGCTTTTAGAGTCTTGGAATAAAACACTTTGACAGTCTACATCGTTAAATAATTGAATGTCATATAAATGTCCTCTTTTAGTCATCATTCATTTAATTATCTCCACTGTTGAAATAATGCAATAAACCCATGCTGATCAGAATGACTTAGAAGCACAGATCTAAGAACACGAAACCAGTTACAGTATTTTTCCTCCAGAAAGATCAGTTTCAGCTTCAGTGTATATCTGCTAATAGACATGATTATGAGCTCCTACTGTCGGGTTCTCCATTCTAACTGGACTATGAGGCAAATATATACATCACATATAAAAAAGAGATTTGCAAGAGGGTAAGAACTGCTGAAATTCATTAGGGATTGGAAAGGAGAAGCTGTTAAAAAACAGATGGAACTTTTCTTTCTTTACCTCTACAGAGAGATTATCTTCTCTTCTCCAGTAAGCCTGGAAGTGTAGTTGGGATTTCTCGTTTAACGCTGCATGGTAGCAAGCTGATCACAGTTAGTCCAGATGTGGGATTTGAAGGTAAAAATACTGCTATGAATTTTTTTTGAAGTGTACATTTCATAAAAGTCAATATTGGAGTTTGTAACACAGTGGTATCTGAGACATCCTTAGAATTGACGACACAATGTACAGAACTCACAGTACTTCGCGTACCACTGATGAGTAAAGATCAGTAAATACAAATTTTACTTAGATCCCTTGGTCAGTAATGATTTTCACCTTAAAATGATTTTAAATAGCATTGTTAAATCCATACACCATTAAACTACGTTCACAGATGCTCACATACATGACTATATTTACATGCGTGTGTCACCGCTACATGTTTTTGTTTGTGAAATGGAGGTCCCACATGTGACACAGAAGCACTGTGTCTCAAGGCCGTAAAGTCACTTTTATTCACATTAAAAACTATCATGTACATCGATGTCCAGCCAGAAGAATCATCAGGCATTTTAGATCCAAAGGGGACAACTTCTGGTTGGTTGTCCACTTGTAACAAAAGAAAACCGTCACTTAAATTCCCACCATTTCCTTTTAAATATTTAACATTCCAACTTTATTCATCCCAACCTCTGGATTGTTTTCAGCAACCAACACAAATTAAATGCAGAGTAACGAAGTTTTAAGGAAAGCAAGCTCACTGGTAGCACGGAATCAATAACCAACCAAGAGTCTGAATTCTTGTAACATTCTTCTAACACTGTACTAATGTTATTCTAACATTGTACTAATGAGGCATGAATAAAAAAACTTGAAGGACTCCTATAGCCTTTTTTTTGATCACTGCAGACTTCTGTAAAGGAGATCTCAATTTAGAACAAAAATAAACTAGAATGAATAAATAAAAATCTGTATCTGACACACAATAGGCACGACTCTTACCATCAATGCGCGCTGGGTTTTTTAACCTCTGGAAAACTCAGCCCACGGCATTAAGCTTGCAGTAAGCATTGAGAAAACACGTGGACTGTGGCATGCTTACGTTCAGTCTAAGTCATGCAACGGGATGAATCATGTGCCTGACAGCAGAGCAGAAAAGCTTGTCACTTTGAAAAATGATTACCCATCGATGTTGGCTACAATCCATACCAAGAACATTACTTCGTAATGAAAAGGAGAAGAGGAACACACGCTTCATCCCTCTAACGGAACTGCATCTTCTCATGATGCAGGCAGTGTCTGCTCTGTTAGTTCGCCTATTGCACGTAAAAGAATTAGGGCATTATTAGCAAAGCATTTAAGTTCAGAGAGCAATCGCACCCCTGAGGAGACCTGACATCGGATCAACCAAATATTCCCATCTACAGATCACACTGTCACTTCTGCAGCTTGCACCATCTCCAACACGACCACCCACGTTAGCCGTAACTCAGACAAAACAGATTTTCTCAGAACTTGCTGTGTGACCTACACAACACACGCCATCAGATTCCTCCCATTTATCTGTGCTCACAGGGGAACAGCTTTCAGAAACATGTCAGGTGCTGAGCGACGGTAAAAGTAACAACCTTCCTGCAAGAGCTCCTGTGATCAGCGAGTTACTCGCCCTGTTCCAAAAAGCTACCCGGTTCAAAAGTGCATGTATCTGCCTTCAGACTCCGGCTGCTGGATCTCTCTGCCATCACCAGTTCTTCTTTCCGTCACCAAAGAGATAGGTGTAGATGAGATTAACATCTCGTAACCTTGTCCTCTTAAACTGAAATACACTGACCTCCCTCCCAATCCTTTTAACACGTTTTTTTAGTCACCTGAATCGCATTCACTTTTTCATGACTGTAGCTATTTTTCTTACTGACAACAGGATTGTTGGTCTAAACATTTAGACCAACATGATGATCTGAAGACAGAACTACATCAAAGTGTTCATATTTTGGGTACCTCTAAAAGTATTACTTTACAAAAAAGGAAACATAAAAATAACTTACAACTGAAAATGTGCAAAAAGTGTATTTTATATTTATCTCTGTACGTATCTATATTTGGATTACCACATTCAGCCTTAAGATTTCCATACTGCTGCTACAAAAGACAACCAGAAAACGACTGAATGCAATGCACCGCGCATTGGTGTGCTGCCTTTGAACAAGGAAATTCTGCTGGTTAATGTTTTCCCAAAGGCTTCTTTGTAAGGAACATGGGCCAGCTCAGACCCGAGGAGGTACGAAAGACCACAGTAATTTTAGTATTGATGCCACCTAAACAATTAGACAGAAGATCTAAAATAAAACTGAGCTAATTGTAAAATGTAATTATCTTTGAGAGGCGTAAACCAGCATTAGTTCTTCTAAGTGCTCAGATAAACATAAATGGTTTTCTCAGACATTCTCCAAGCACACAAGGAAAAGAGAAAACTAAAATATTAAAATGAAAGAGGAGATCATCACAAAGCAGGCAAACAAAAACGTAAAACTTTCTTTGGGGAACCATTCACAACCTTCAGCTCATAAAACTATATTAGTGCTGTTCTTATTTTTGCGATTAACACCACTGCGGATGTTACCAGTGCACAACTTTGCTTCTACATTAAATATATCAAGCTTAACTGACGCGTTTTATCTTCCCTGATGTTACTGAGAACAGAGTCAGTAACTCACTGGTTCAAGAAGTACGAGCTGCCGTAGTTCATACTCAGCACAGCGCAGCAAGGAGACACGGAGTAAGTCACGAAGGATGGGCATAGACAACCTCAGCCCAGCAAACCCAGAACACAAGACAGCGAGGTAAACCTCTTGTCCAAACGGACGAGTCTTTCTCAGCATGCAGACAGTGAAGAACAAAACAAAAATGCCCACAGCCTGCCATAACTAATCCATACATTGTTCTCCTGGGCTGGCAAGGGACAGCTGATAAAAGCTACACACCAAACACACACATCTGAGGTGTCACACCCTACGGGTGTACGTAGCCTACAAACCCTGCACCTGTCCTTGATGGGCATTTCCTTTAAATCTAAAACATTTCTGATGTCAAGGTAATTCTCCTGTCTTAATGGCAGTTTCAAGCGAAGAACTTCGTTCATGACATGAGTAGCAACCAACTAGAACCTTTTAAATTTACAGTCTGCAGGACCAGTGTAAACCGAGTAGCTCTAAATTCACTGATACCAGAAAAATGCTTCAACAAGCCAAGCAAAAATATTTCTGTTTTACAGAGCTAGCAATGCAGTTGCTTCCACATGTGAAAATGAGCACTTGGCTGCAGTGAAATGAGAGAGGCAACTGGGAGCCAGTTAGCTGAACTGGGGGTGGAAATGTTGCCGCCCCAGATCTGCGATCTCTACTGAGACTCCCATCAGTGTTCTTATTCACCCCATGCTTTGACATGGCCTTCACATGATGAAGAATTGCAAACACGCCCTGGTTTGGTAGAATTTGAGTATTTCAGTATTTCTCAACAACAGCAGCAACAAAACCACCCCCGATGTTTCAATTTACTTGCATTCCTAAGTTTATAGATGTTTAGGCAGACTTTTTTTTCCTATTTAGAGAGATGAAATCCAGAGTTTTCACCCAAGGCTACTCCTCTGAAGAGGCTGCTTCACCAACGACATCTACCACACCTAACGCAGTCAGTGTAGTGACAGTATCGAAAATCTTCCCTGCCTTTCTCGCCTCCCTGGAACAGGTATTTGGAAAGGGGATGCTTTGGGATGGAGATGGAAGTGGTTATTTCCAAAAGGTCGAGTCTCACTCACTGTGTTAAGGAGCAGCACATGAAAGAGATGTACTTTTTGAAGTTCCAGACACTTGTTAAGACGACGGCGGCAATGTGACCTGCGTATTCTTACTTAATAAACACACTTTACTGAAGGAGCCAAAATCACACACCAAAAATTAGTATTCAGGACAACCAGGAGGAAAACTCACTCTGTAGCTTAGAGGTAATGCTGCTCAGCAGCCTCTCCTCAAATTAGAGTAATTAGAAGCTCTCATACCGCCACCAACCAACTATGTATGAGGGGATTCTGATGATGTCCTGCTGTGCGATTCTCCAAGTTCCCACAGGTAGATGTGGAGGTAGAAAATCTGTATTTTATGTCATCTCTATTTAGCAACATATCGGCAATGTCCAAACACAGAATCTCTGGATATAACTGGGACCTTTTATCTGTTCCTGTATGAGGTGTCCGTGCCCAGGTGCTCTCAGGGGCTGCAGGGCAGCCTCTGCA
>NW_010397718.1:1915-14478 GCF_000710305.1 Buceros rhinoceros silvestris | reverse complement strand
CCCCCCACGTTCCTCAAAAGCCCACGTCGAAGCTCCAATTGCCAGATCCATATTACTCGCAGCCCTCCTACTAAAACTAGGAGGCTATGGCATCATACGAATCACCCTACTAACCGGCCCCCTCTCAACTCACCTACACTACCCATTTCTCACCCTCGCCCTGTGAGGGGCCTTCATAACAAGCTCAATCTGCCTACGCCAAACAGACCTAACATCACTAACTGCCCACTCCTCCGTCAGCCGCATAGGTCTAGTCATTGCCGCAAGCACAATCCAAACCCACTGATCATTCACAGGTGCAATAATCCTAATAATTTCCCACGGCCTCACCTCTTCCATACTCTTCTGCCTAGCCAATACAAACTACGAACGCACACACAGCCGAATCCTCCTCCTAACACGAGGCCCACAGCCCCTACTACCCCTGATAGCCACCTGATGATTACTCGCCAACCTCACAAACATGGCACTACCCCCAACTACCAACCTCATAGCAGAACTAACTATCATAACCGCCCTATTCAACTGATCTCCTTTCACCATCATCTTAACAGGAATGACAACCCTACTAACTGCCTCCTGTACCCTATTTATACTCCTAACAACCCAGCGAGGACCCCTACCCACTCCTGTTACATGAGGGTCAGCGTGGCCAAGTCAGATGTGGCGATGCACTCCCTGAGCCCTTCCCAATAGCCAATGGTGTGAAACAAGGTTGTGTTCTCGCACCAGCTTTATTCACAATTTTCTTCAGCATGATGCTCCAAAGGGCCACGGCAGACCTCGACGAACAAGACAGCATTTATATCCGATATCGCACCGATGGGAGCCTGTTCAACCCAAGGCGACTGAAGGCCCACACCAAGACCCTACATCACCTTGTCCGCGAGCTGCTTTTTGCTGATGATGCCGCCCTCGTTGCCCACACAGAAGCAGCTCTGCAGCGCTTCACATCCTGCTTTGCAGAGGCGGCTGAGCTTTTTGGGCTGGAAGTCAGCTTGAAGCAGACAGTAGTTCTCTACCAACATGATGAATGGATGCTCTTGACTGGGTATGTGCAAAGTCACTCCAGAAGTCAGCAGCAGAGTCAAAGGCAGAGCCCAGCTCTCTTGACTGCTGCCTGGCTGTCCTAGGCACCAGGCATCACAGCTTTCCAACACATGCTTCAGAAGGACAAGCCAGGACAGCTCTCCAGCTGAAGGAGCTGAAATTTAGTAGTAGCTGGGATCCCCCTGTTCCCCACCTCATGGTTAACACATACGGTGTAACACGCACATCCTCATTCTGTGCACAAATGTTGCCCATTTCAACTGCTATCTGAAGAAGCCTCTCTGACAAACGCAAACCTTATGTTTCACGCCTTTCCCCCGCTTCCAAACACAGCTACTGTGACAGGGCGCACAGTTTGAATGCTCCGGTGACTGGGCCCAAGGCACAAGAAGCTCAGCCATCTGGCTCACTGCTTCCATGAGGGAGTGCGAATCAGCAGAGCAAGCACCCAGCACGTACCGCAGTCCCCAGGCCCCCACTCACACAGAGGCTGTGTTGCAGCCCGCCCTGCACAGCACCTCAACTGGATGGAAAAGAGCAAGGAAGACCTGAGTAGAGGAGGGATGGCACACTGATCTAGCAAAACCCCAGCGCCTCAACTCCTTGGCACTCAGCCCAAGAAGGAAAGAGGGTATTTGGAAAAAAAAAAAAATTCACCAGCTCCAGCTCCCTGCCTTCACTGCAGCCAGCTTACACAGTGCTTCACCACACTTCCAGAACCTCGCAGATTTGAGATAAGAGCCTTTAGGGTTATGGGGTAACCTCCTGCAAGGCTGTAAGTACGTCCTGCTGCTGAGGAAATTTGGAAGAACAATTTTCAGTGAGCCACTGGTGGTTAGATGTGTTCATAGTTACGCCTCCTTTGTTCAAAAACTCCCCCTTGCTCACTCAGTGAGGTGCGACAGAGCAAATTATAGGTCACTCCTATCCTGGAAGTGCCACTGCAGAGCCTGGCATAGCTTGTTCAAATGCACTTGGACTCCTCCCAGCAGCAGACAGAAGGACTCTCAGAAGCCTGTGATAGAGGATTTAAGTGTCAAAATAACTAAGGAGTATTAGGGAATTTATCTTGGCTAAATGACATATGTTTCAATTTTCATGAGGCTGAGGACTATTCCATTTAAGCTCTTATGCAGACAATTTTTGCTCCTGTTCTCCTAGATATAATCATGTCTTTTCAGAGAAAGTGCAGGGGTCACTTTCTGAAACAGTCTTTCTAGTCAATTCTCTTCAGGGAAAAAAAAAAAGCAGCTGTTAAAGTTTACCTTTAAACCTTTTCTAGTTTCCTGTTTTCTTCCTTTGATGTGATGTGATGTAACACCTCTTTGGATTTTCCTGTGGGCTGAATGCATTAGCTAGTCCGTCACAAAAGGACTACATTTAAATTCCAGAATAACCTTTCAGCTGCAGGAAGTTGAAGCCAAGTACTGCATCCAAGTTCCTGAGTTCCTGTTTATAGGCACAATGGAAACATACACACACACACACATATATATGTATAAAGCCAAGAATTTGTTGCTAGTATAATCAAAATCTTAACAGTGTGATCCAAGAGTAATACTCCAGATTAGGCGATTACAGGAAGAGGAAGCAGACTTCGGTACAGGAAAAAAAAAACCAACCAAACCCTCAATAACAGTAATAATGCTTTTGAAACTTCTCAGTTTGCATCCTTTTTCTTGGTATTATGCTCACTCTTCCACTGCTCTTCTGGGTATTGGTGGTGGTGGTTTTTCTCTGATGGGAGGAGATGGGGGTTGTCACATCGTGTCATCAGCGTTTGGAGCTCTTCACCAGGAAGACTATGATGTCAATGTTTATGGTGTCTTCTTCCTTGCTTTAGGGTCCTGTTCGGGTCTTTCTTATACATTTACTTTTACACCTCGCTCTTTCTTCATTGGTCTGCAACTCCACATTACATCCAGATTTAGTATGCATGGTGCATTTTAAATATGCTAGATACTCGTTCCTTGTTCTCTGTAGTGTCCAGTTTTTGTCCAGCTCCAGAACATTTGTCCAGCTACATTTATTTAACTGACTCTTGCTGAGTTGTTTATAGCCATGCAGCTTCCAGTGCCAGCTTGTGCCCTGTCTCTTGCCATCCCACACCTGTACTCTTCTAAACTACACCCTGTGCCCCCACTTCCCAAGGCCTGTTGGCAAACCAGACTTTAATTTCTCTGTGCTATGTCATGACGTTAGAGTCAAAAATACAGTCATACCTTGGAAAGGTAAACAAAAGCAAAACAGATGGACTATAGCTACCTGGTCAGTTAGCAAAGATGTTGTTACAGCTAAACTAAGTCAAACAAACCTGAGGTCAAGGAAACCTCCTGCAGGGCAGGCCTGACACACGTCAGCCCCCACTCCTCACAGACTGAGTACAGATGCTGTGACCTGTTATTAGCAATGGCAATATCGCATTACAGGGCTAGTTTTGCCCAAGCTCTTTCTGGAACTTTTTTTATAAAAGTAACTGGACTTTCAACCGAACGTGCAGGGCTTCATGCCCATGAAGCTGCCAGAGATACACCTGCTGCACAGCTCTGCTGGTGCTGTCTGGGTGTTTTTGCCTTAATATTGTTCTTCACTATCACAAAAAACTTGAAGACCAAACACAAAGATAGGGAGCTTTTTCTTTTAAATCCCTGTGGCTTTCATTCCTCCTACCTGTGCTCTGCCACCTCTAGTTAAAGTGTAAGGACCATGTCATGAGGATGGTGAAGTAGTATCCAGACTGCAAAATTTGTTTTCTAGCCCTGTCGCCAACTTACTGACTGACATCAGGCAAAACCACAGTCTGCACCCTTTGTTTTTCTCTTTGTAAGGGCAGTATGACATTGCTTATACATCTGCAGAACTTTCCGAGCAAGGACAGATAATGCATTGACCCAGATTTGCAGATGTGCTCTGACAACTCAGACTGTGAAGCAAGTGGATAAAAGAGAGTAATTCTCTGAACTTTTTTTTTTTTTTTTTTTGCTGGTTATAGTCCTGGGGTGGAGGAGAGAAATCCTGGGGATCACCAAATGGCGAGCGTTGGTAGTCCTTGAGGGATTATCCCCCTGCAGGGGATGGTGAAAGCACAGTGATCCCTCACTTTTCCCATATCCCTCACACGCACAGTACCAGGGATGGGCTGGGGACGATGACCTAATCCATGAGATCTGTCACAGCTGAGTATGTGGAACTTCTCAGCAGTCAGGACCCATCTCCTCTGGCAGGACAACAGGGTGGAAGAAGGTCTGATAACCTTTCAGAAAAGCAGTAATAACAGCAAGAAGAGGAGCCACCTCTCTTGCAACCTGCCTCCCAGAGCAAAAATTTCTTGCTGAGGCTTTCATCCTAATTCACTGCTTCATGCCTTCCAACTGCGTGCCTGCAACTACAGAAGTACACCATCGTGCTCAGAAACATTTCTAGTGCTCAGCTGCTGGGTCCATTATTAGAAAATCGAGCATTATCCACTGGTGAGTGACTCGTGTGTTAAAAGTCACCCACAAGTCCCTGTCCCCTTAGCAGCCTTTGGTTACTGAGATCCAGCATACTGCTTCAAGCTGCTGCAGACCATGTTTCCTCTCCATCACCGCACTCTAGCCATAACGCTGCACCCAGGCAGGCTGCTTCTACTTGCAGTTGTGCTGGTGCAAATGGGCAGTAGCCTTGCTAGGGATTGATGAATATATTTCAGGGTGGGTGAAAGCAGAATTTGGCTTTCTTGTTCTCATACACATTTGCAGCAAATGCAAAAAAAACCCCTCTGTAATACAAGTCATTACATCTCCTACATCTTACCCTTCAGCATTAGTCTTAGTTAGGGACCTGGATATCATACCCGGACCCCATATCCTAAGTAAGGATTGTAAATTTTGCCTTTTCAGCACAGCTGATAATAGGTATCAGAGAAAAACTCAGCAAAAGCACAACAAAATTATAACCATTCCTGCCTCTACTCCGTGATGAAGACTTCCTACCCTTTGGTCGTTACAGAGACAGAGAAACAGCAAACTGACTGACTGTCACACTTCTTCTGCGGCAACTGGCCCTCCAAAGGCAGCCCCCTTCCCTTTTTTCTTTCTGGCTTGAGAGATTGATCCTTCCTGGGCCGTCAGCGCTGGTTTTCACCCTGCCTGGCAGAAGCAGCAAATTTCCTGTGTTGCCAAGTCTGTCTGAAGTGGTATCACCACTGCGTGGGAAAATGGGACCCCCTTAGCTCAAAGGCACTCTGGGGAACTGAAGGGGAAATCTGTAAAAGATAATAACCAAACAAAACCCATTCTCATTTTTGAGAACAATAATTATTAAATCCCTGGTGAACTACTCTAACCTACCCCTCCTTTCCCCAGTCTGCCCGGTTACATGTCCTAGAGGCACACATGCAACTTGAAACGAGCAGCCACCCCAAACTGAAGTCAGCTGGAGTTACCTGAACACATGCCATGTCTGTACGAGCAGCTGGAGCGATAGCCTAGCACATGGTTAGCTCCCCTTGGGATTACCTCCAGCTACTAGAGAAAATTAAGATCTCAGCCAGCTGCCCTGCCCAGATACCTG
Source organism: Buceros rhinoceros silvestris (assembly GCF_000710305.1). Taxonomy (NCBI): domain Eukaryota; kingdom Metazoa; phylum Chordata; class Aves; order Bucerotiformes; family Bucerotidae; genus Buceros; species Buceros rhinoceros. The sequence continues at coordinate 8,874 of NW_010397718.1, read as the reverse complement.
GGCAAATTCAGCATTTATCCTGCAATACCCGAGGTGGAGGTTATGAGATGTTACTGCTGTTATACCCAAGAATAAACCTAGAAAGCTAGCTACAAGCGAGCCCCGAGGAGAACGGTCTTCTCCCAGCTGTGAAGGAAAGGCGTGTGGTGCGGGCTGCTGAGGCAGGGCAGGCGAGAGCCACAAGCCGACTGCAGCCGCATGATCCTCAGAGAGCTGGGGAAGCCCCCCAGCTCCTGAGTCGTTGAGCTATTCACAGCTCTGTCTTCCCCCCCGTCTTCAACCCCTGCGGGCAACTAGATGGTGCTTCTCCAGCCAGGCTGGCCCTGCCCCATGTGTTCAGTCTTTTCATTTCATCACAGCTGGATTAACTCTCCTGCTCAGATGGACAAGCTGATTAGTTAAAGAACTAGTTTCATCCCTCCCTAGGGCTTTATTTTTAATCCGTCATTTTCCTCTTTATTACTAGAGTAAGCCTCTGCCTCTTCAGCTCTTTCGATGGTGCCCATTCACTGCCCCCTCCATTTCCCCTGCCACCAGACCCTACCAGCCTTTCCCAGCTGGGGTGAGGGAGCAAGGCCTTCCTGCTTACTCCAGTGTGATACGTCCCCATATCCTTTCATCTCCTCCCTTCAGACATTCCTCTTAACACCAGTTAATCTCCAGTTTATTCCTCCAGCACTCTTTCGTACTTCCTTCTGTTTCACCCCCCTGAAGCTGCATGGCCCAATGCAGAGGACTATGCTTGAAGACCCTGCTGCTCCTGCACGTGCAAATGCAGTTGGAGGCAGCCTGTCATCTTGGGGGTCTTTCCTCACCATGCATGGTAGTCTTGGGTCAGGATCAAGGATGAAGATGTATGCAGGTAGTTGCCCTAAAGAAAGTTGGTTCACTGGTGCCGGTTTCTGGCTGACAGGAATTTTGAACCATGAAATGGAGGCTCCAGGAGGCTTGCAGTCCATCAGGATGAGAGGGACTGACCCCATCAGCCTTCCTCTGCCTTTTGCAGGCCCAGCAACACCACTGCCTCAGCTTTCTTACTCACCTTAGCCGTTTGATCATGGGTTATTTCTCCTCCTTGCCTCTGTGTAGGTTGTTGGTTATCTAATCCTGACCATTGCTCCCTCCTCCTGCCATCTCCTCACTCTGCTGTTGTCCTTCCAAGTGCCCCTGCGCGTCTTTCTCCATCTCGGAGCAATACAGACAAACCCTCCAAATGGTGAGCAAGTGAAACGTATCTTTAGGGGAAAAAAAAAACCCTATAATTATGCTGCCCCCGTGGCTGCCAGCACCAGCCCTGATCGCTTTGATTGTACACTGTGACCCCTTTTGCCGTGCTCCATCTGTTTGTTTTTCCAGCCTGTGAATTTTGCAGCAGCAAAAGGACTGTGTCTTCTTATTTGTATCTACAGGGTCCCCTGTGTAATCTGCCCCAGTTCTGACCAGGGCCTTGCTCTACAGGAGAGATAAGTAAGAATGAAGAGTGGGAGCTGCACCCAGCAGCACAGCCCTACTTTGGGAGCAGAACAAGACAATTAAGGAAAGGATTTTAGAATAATCCAAATAAAGAATACAAGGGAATAAATATTTAATACTCGGTCATGCAGCTTTATCGTCTCTAATAATCCCTAATGTTTCTACAGTGTCTTTCAGAAGGGAATAGTGCCTAAAGGGCAGATGCAAACTGTGGCTCTGACAGGCAAAGATCCCTCCTCTTTCCCCAGTGGGAAGGCACGTGTGCAGCTGCACGGGGCAGTACTTGCAGGGGCAGCCGTACCCACACGCCCACGGAGTCCTGTTGGAAAGATATGTTCCGCTAAGCAGTAGATATCACTGTAGTTCTTATGCTTACTCCCCTTGACCCCATGGGCAGGATCATGCAGAGATTATGGATTTGTAATACAGTAATACTCTGCTTAAAATTAAATGAAACCAATTCACACTTTCTGCAACGCAGTCTGCATTCCTCTCTGTCTGGGAATTCAACAAGTATTGTGAGGGGCAAAATAAAGTACTCTTCGTGTGGGAAGAGGGTGGGTTGACCATACCTACCTTTCCTGCAAAAACTCTCCAGCCCCCAGACAATACCTCCAGCCTCTTCTTCCCTAGGCACTTTCAGGTGTCAGGCTCCACTTAGGAATTCCCTGCACAGACCAGAGCAAATATGACAAATACGGGTGAACAGGCTGGGTTGAGGGGAATGGAAGAAAGTGGGAAGGGACAAATTGATTCCTGATGGGAAAGGCTGGCCAGAGAAAGAGAAGGACAGGCAGAGATGCGGTGTCAACACGTTGGAAGATGCAGGAGACAGCATCTGGGGTATGTGCAGGTGGGAGAATTTTGTCTGTGTGTGGAGAAAGGAGAGGATTTTAACATTCTGGTTTTTAAACCTTTTCCCCCTTGTTTGTTTGTAAGTCAAAATTAACAAGCCATGCTCATGCTGGGAAGGTAATATCTGTGCACGAAAGGAGACATATACACAGTAGAGAACACATCACCTGCTGGGTATCTACAACCCTCTTCCCTAAGTGCAAGCTTGGTCATTTTCTTCTTAGGAGTCTAGGATAAGCGCAAGCAACCGGAGGGAGAGCTGCATCCCTGTTTCTGACATTATTTGAGTGGTTTGGGGTGAAAAGAAGTATTAATGGCAAAGGATGGATCCAGGTAAAATCTTGCTCTGGGACTTGAAATGTTTATTCGGGATTGTGTTAGCTTCCAGAGATTTGGACAAAGGAGCTGCTCTACCACATTCCCTTCACAAGCTCTCTGGATTATATAAACCTTTGCAATTTTCTGCAAAATAAAATGTGTGTATGGAGAAAGTACCCAATTTGTAAGGCATTCTTTAGGTGTTTTGCCACAACTCAGTTTCAGGTCCTGCATCCCAAGAAGACGACAGGCTGGCATTTCAGAAACGTGTTTTCCCTCAGAGTTTCCACGTGACCATGAGGACCACACTGCATCGTGGCAACCTTGGAAGGAAAAAGGAGCAAAATAAAGAGTTGCTAAGTAATCCGGGTAGGAAGTCACCTTCCAACTCCTGCTCTTAGGATGGCTAACTTCAAAGCTGAGTTGGGTTACTCAAGGCCTTGTACAGCTGAGTTTTTACCCATCTTCAAGGATGGAGATCTCACAACCTCTCTGGGCACCTCTCTCATGACTACCCTCATGATGAAAAATTTCTTATGTCCAACTGGAATTTCCCATGCTGCGACCTGTGATGACAGCCACATTCCTTTTAACACCTGGCAAGAGTAATCTCCACTATCAGCCCTTTTAGGGAGTAGAAATCAGCAATCAGATCTCCCCTTTGCCTTCCCCACTGAAGACTACACAAACTGAGTTCCTTCGGACTCTCTCTCTGTACCAAGTGCTGCAGCTCCCAACCATCCTGCTGACCCTGGACAGGACTCCCTACAGCCTGCCAAGCTCTTTCTTTCACTGAGAAATTCCAGACTAGACACTGGGCACCAGCTATGTCCTCATGAATGCCAAATAGAGGGGAATAATCACTTCGCGTGTTTTGATGGTCATCTCGGCTTTCCAGATCTGCCCTGGACACATCTGCATTGTCCATGTGTCCTCTTTAGTTTTGTGCTATGCATCGCACACGTGTCAGAAAAGGGAGAGTTTTCTGGTGAGTTTTATGCAAAATTTCTTTTTATATCAAAAAAATAAAGCATATGAAATAGTTAATGTCTGAAAATTACCAAGAGGGAAGAGATTTTAAATGTTCAGTAACATTTAAGGGCAAATTGTGTGTGTAGGCATGTGAGTGTATTATCACTCATGTAAGTGAGTAGGTGGTGAGTGGGTGTCAGTGGCACTAGAAAGAATTCTTGATGATTTTTAAAATAAAAAACATAAGGAGTATGAAATAGCAATTATTAAGTGGTGTGATCTCATTTCTGAATCTGGTATGAATTTCAGGCTCTGCAGTTATTACATTTTGAATAAATAGCAATTAACATCTAAGGCTTATCTATTTCTTTTCTTTTTTTTTTTAACTTCTGGCTAACAGACAAACTTAAGCCATTCTAAAATTCAAATAGCTGTAAAGAGAATGTCACAATGCCTACATCACCAATAATAGCAAAAGAGAAAAATCCAAAGCATGTTGTCCAGCTTTGAGATTTTGCTGTATCTTCCTGGACTCACATGCACTGACCCCTCATGGGTTGTCATTTATTGCAGAGCAAAATGCCTGCAGACCTCATACTGACTTTGCAGCTGACTTGTATTTCAGCTTCTTGTTCTAGTGCCTCACTGCCAAGTGTAGACGTTTTTCCTTGCTTGCACAATAAGACCTGTAATGGAGTTCTACTGTAGGTGGCATCTGAGCAGCTTCACTGTCTGCCACTCACTGTCAGTGGTACCAGTGCATACGTTACGTTTCCCAGTTGTGCCTGAAGCAGCAGTTGTGGGTTGTCCCCACCACCTCTGGAACTTGTCAAAATGCAGTGTGGAGTTGAAGCACGGAGAGCTGAAGCTTCAGGTCACCTTTCCAGATCTGTGTTGGTGCTGTAGGAGACATAACATCGAAAACCAATGACAATGTAGTTACCAAAGAAAACAAACCTAATTATCAGATGATACCATTTCCTTTCACTGGAAAACTCTTTCTGACCCGTCTTTTTCCCTAACATCTCCAGTCAGTGTGTCTAACATCTACAATCGGAAAAAAGCCTTGAAGATGAGATGAAACATTCACATCAATGGATGAAAACAACTTCTTTAAGTTTATGAGCTCCTTAAAAAAAAAAAAAAATCCAGTGTAATCATTATTTATTTCCTGTAGAATAAGGGTAAGACAACATCCGTTTTTCTTCATTACCATTTGTAAGTCCTGTAGAATCAGTCTGTGGACTCCTAGGAATCCTCAGAGCTCAAACTGAAAACTGTTTCCGTGATGTATATGGGATAGATGCTCAGCCTGCAGAGCAGCAGTTGGACTAGGATTCATCAAGGTATGAAAACTTCCAAATAGACAAAATATTTCAGCGTTCACCTCTGTTCAATATGAAGTGCTATTGCTGAAGGACTGTTGCAGCTTTGACTTCTGAAGCAGCAGCAGCACTGGAGGGCACTTGATCCTGAAACATGTTTACCTTACTAAGCAAGTGGTGCAGATAGACTGAGACCATGTGCTGGCTGTTTTAAGAAAACCATAAAGGATCTTTCATCCCTTTCCTTGGGAGACTATTCCACAGCCGGAGATGATTCCACAGCCATATAGATGCTCAGTCAAGATTTGCCTTCTAACTAAATAATGCAGTTTGCTGTTATTTTATCTCCCTGACCCTGTTTCACGTATTGCCTCCACGTACACTTTTCAAAGCTCCTGTGAAGCAAGCTGGGGTATGTGCAATACCCTCAGAGGGTGACACAAAGCCTCCAGTTGTCCCTCTCCCTGTGTTTCCATTTGACTTCGCATTACCCTTTGCTGGGCGCAGCAGAGGATCTAGATGAAGGAAGTTTCCTGGGAAGTTGCCTGTCTGCAAGTGCAGTATTTTCCTTTGCTGCTGCAGGGACTCACCCTGCGATGAGGTTTTCAGAGGGCAGAAGCAGGGACCTGAGTGGTGTTGCTGAATCTCTAATTCACGGCCATTAGCAGGGGTCACTTTCAAACACTCCTCCCTTAATGAAGCCCTGGCTGTTTCTTCCTGGTGTTTCATTAAATCGCAAGCTGGAGCAGGCAAAGATGCACTGAAGTGAAAACTGGGAGAGAGGGGCCCCAGCTGGAGCCCCTGCACTCCCTCAGCCCCTCCAGCAGCTGGACCCCTCCCCCAGCTCACAAAACATTAAAGCAACTATTTTTTGTGTTGAGGCGTTTTATTGTTGTTGTCGTTGTCGCCTTTTCCCGGTGACATGCCCATGGTTCTAAAGAGAGGAGTGAGTATTTGATTGCAGTAATTAGTTAATCAGTAACTGGCATAATTTTTCCCTGATTAATGCTTTGAATAATCATTGCAGCCTGTAGGCAGTCCTGTTATCAGAGTCACTTTGAAAACAGCCTTGAAAAGATAGAACTGCATCCTTACAGATAAAATTAGACAGGTCTGATGCTCCACCCTCCGAAAACTGCTCCTTCATTAAAGTTGGTCAGGGGAAAAAAGGCATTCTTTTTTCCCAGCTCACTCATTTGCACTTCCGTGTAAGTACCATGCTGGAAGGACCTGGGGAATGAGTCCACATGGAAAATTTCAAGCTCACAGGGCAGATGGAGGCACAGAATGTGCCTTCCTGGAAATGAGGACCAGGGAAAAACATTCACACAAAGACTAATCTATCTCCGTCCCTTTTTCATTGCTCCAGGGCAATGCTGAAACAGAGGCACCACATGCTGGTCTCAGAGAATGGTAAGCTCAGTGTGGGCTCTGTGCATTTATACATATATATAGTGTATGTGTGTGTATATATATAAAAATTGATATATTTTTACATATTAAAAGAAGAAAAACGTTGAAACTAACTTCATAGGGAAAAAAAAGGATGTGATCTACTCCTCTGCGCAGGAGTAAGACCAATTCCTAAACCAGTGTCGAAGTTCGAAGTCATTCTTGCTTTGGAGGAGGGATGAATAGTGCTCACCGGCGATCCCCAACACCAGGTAAGCAGAGCATGACCTGCTGCCTTTTTTTGCTAGAAGAAAAGAGTGAGAAGTTATATACAGCAGGTGGAGAAAATAACCCTCTGTAGCTGGAGCTATAGCTGCAAGAATGAGCTGGATAGGATAAAACAGAGACGTATCCAAGCATCCTTTCCCAGATGCTGAAGCTGAATCCCTTCCTTTAGCCAGTGCTCAGAAAACCACAGCACTAATGTGTATCGATGGAAATCAAAGGGATTTTTAGATTAAAGGAGAAGAGAGAAGCATCAGATTTGTGTGTGAGGACTGACGCTACATCACTCAGAAGAGCTGGACCCTGCTACACTGTGTGACCTCACAGATATCAGCAGGA
>NW_010397718.1:0-1819 GCF_000710305.1 Buceros rhinoceros silvestris | reverse complement strand
AGCAGGAAAGGGTTGAAGGAATCTCGTCTGTGAGACTAGGATTTCCTGCAATACGTACAAAGAAATACATTTAGCAATCTTGCAACGTGGTACCACATAGAAACGAGGAACAATGCCATATAGTTACCAGATCATCTTGCCTTTTTTTAAACTACGTCCTCATCTAGTCATAACTTCAATAAGAGATTGTATCTACTGGGTGCTTGGCAATGAGGCCATTTCTTCTGACCTTTTGCCTGTGGAAAACCTCAAGTCATTTGTCTCACACCTCCACTATCTCCTGGACATTTAACTTCCACTTAGCCTGCCTAATGCTGAGCTGACAGAAGCTGCCTTGGTAATGGATACTCATATGTGTGAAACTACTACCTCTACTCCTATCGTATTCTGTCTCTAATGATTATTGTATAATATTTCCTACTTTCTCTTATGCTTAATACTATACTCAGATGTACTAAAAGAGCCAGGATTAAATGAAATGTGAACTGCTATCAAAACGGATAATATTCCTCCTGCGTCAGGAAGACTCTCAGAGTGATATGGTTTATCTGGCCAGTGCATTTGTAGTCATGAGAAACCAAGCAGGCAGATGTCTCCTCGTTTCTCGATCTGGAGAAAGAAGAGCTGCTTAGAGTTGCTTTCTGGATGCTTAACATGCAGTGGCCACTTATAGGGGTGAATAAAGTAGGATCCAGACAGTGACTGGAGAGGATTCTTGAACAACTCTGTCACATTCCTTTACTTGGAAGAGTCAGGTAGCTTACTAGTAAAGCCAGTAAAAACCATGAGATTCATTCTTGCAGAAATAGCTCTCATCTTCCAAAGATTTTTTCTGCCTTAATAATTGACCCAGGTCCTGCCAATAGAGAGACATCTGCAGAGGGGAAAAGATGATAATTTACTGAGGTTTACTCACTCTTGTCCCAGTGGTGATGCACCGAAGACCGAGGGCCATGGAATCCCTTATCCATTTGTTTAACTAAGGGAATTTGTGCCTGGAGCTGACCCAGGGCTCCCAGACTGGGAACAACTACAGTGGCTGTCCTTTCACTGCTGATGGCAGCTCCACAGCCCCTGGAAACTCAGAATTCATTGGAAATGCGAGGACCAGAAGTGGTGTTAAATTTAGACGATGTACATTTTTGCTGTCTGAGGGAAGAGGGAGCCGGGGGATCCCACATCTGAGCTGTCCCTCTCTCACGCTTGGATGCTGGGGCATGCAAAAAGCCTGGGAAAGGACTAGGGCTGAGGGCAGAGGCAGGAAAGATGGAGGACCTCTACTCACTCTCATCCCCAGGGAGAATCTCCCCAGGCTTGGATGTATTTTTAATCTGTTCCATCAGCAATAACAAACACAGTCAGAAGAAGTAATAACAGGGATTTTGATGAATGAACTTGTTATCATGAAATGTAATCTCTTGATCAAATCAGAGCTGTGCTCAGACATTCCATTCACTGACCTTGGCTGGGCTCATCAAGAGAAAAACATTTCCTTCCAAAGGTGGCCATTTCTTCATTCACCCACCTAAACACTTTCCCCTTGTAACTACCTCTTTAATCTGTCCTCTCAATGCCTAAGATGTCTGATCACACCTGCCTAATGCTGGCTCAGTCAACAAATAAGATCAAAGCAGTTTGAGATGTTTTCTTTAACGTGAGGTGTCCCATTAAAAAATGCAGTTGAGTCTGTTGAGTCTTATTGGCTCAGATGGCCAAGAGTACCTCTTCCCTTTGTATTCTTAACTGATGTGTAGCTACGAACAGAAAAGCGGCTACTATAGTTCACAGCAGGGTGAGTTGGGAAAGTAGAAAATATCCA
>NW_010397717.1:0-898 GCF_000710305.1 Buceros rhinoceros silvestris | reverse complement strand
GCGGAGCGGCACGTGTGACGGGAGACGGACGTGCCACGGGGCTCGGGCGTGCGACGCGAGACACGTGTGTGACGGGGCGCGGACGTGGAACATGAGCTACACGTGTGATGGACATGAGGTGGGACTTGGGTGTGCAACGTGAGATGGGACACGGACGTGCAATGTGAGATACACGTGTGATGGGACACGGATGTGCAACCTGAGATACACGTGAGATGGGACACGGACGTGCAATGTGAGATACACGTGAGATGGGACACGGACGTGCAATGTGAGATACACGTGGGATGGGACACGGACGTGCAACGTGAGATACACGTGTGATGGGACACGGATGTGCAACCTGAGATACACGTGAGATGGGACACGGACGTGCAATGTGAGATACACGTGAGATGGGACACGGACGTGCAATGTGAGATACACGTGGGATGGGACACGGACGTGCAACATGAGATACACGTGAGATGGAATCTACACGTATGATGGGATCTACACGTGAGATGAGACACGGGTGTGCAGTGGGTTCTACACATGAGATGGGAGCTACACGTGCAACAGAACTTGGGCGTGCAACGGGATCTACACGCGCAACGGGATCTACACGTGCAACGGGATCTACAGGCGAGACGAGCCCTGGCGGGTTCCGCGGGTGAGCTGGGACACAGGCGCATGGCGGGACATGGACGTGCAACGGGACTGACACGTGAGCTGGGACACGGGCGTGCGACAGGATCTACTCGTGTGAGAGGACACGGACGTGCGACAGGACACGAGTGTGCGCCAGCGTCTGCAGCAGGACCTGCGCGTGTGACGGGGCGTCCACGTGCGATGGGACGTGGGTGTGTGACGGGACCCGCGCGTGCAACGGGGCGTGTGACGGGACCTGCGTGACGGG
>NW_010397716.1:0-30582 GCF_000710305.1 Buceros rhinoceros silvestris | reverse complement strand
GGCCCTTCTCTGCGTGGGGCGGTAAAGGACAGCCCCTTCCACGGCTCTCCGAGAAGCTCTTTTGGGCGCACCTGCGGGACGTGCTCGTCGAGCGGAGACTAAGGGAGGAAGGGACTGGGGGAAGGCGGTAGGGCGGCCGGGCGGGGTGCTAGTGAGATGCTGGTGAGGAGGAAGCGGGCCGATGGGGGTTAGCGGGGCGGGGCTGCGGTCGGCGGCGCCAGCTTTGGAGCCGCCATCTGCTTGGGGTCTTGGAAAGGCTAGACAGCGCCTAGCCTGCCTCCGCCAAGCGCTAGGCCCGGTGGTCGCATGGGTCGTACCCGCCCGCGGAAGGGCCTCGGAGAAGCCGTTCCCTCTCGCCGTGGCGGGTGAGGTGCCGTTTGCACGCAACGCTTAATATGACGCTCTCGTAGAAAACTCTAGCCGGGTTGTTCAAACCGGAGGGTAAGGAACATGATCGACCAGCTCCAGAGGAAAATCTGAACTGCTCCGAGTCTGCATGCTCTTGCTTGTGCGGGAATGCTCAGCTGCTGCCCTGAGGGGAATGCTGTGGAAAAGATATTTCATGAAATATTTCTGTGCTTGGTCCATATGTGATAATGTAATGTAACTGCAGCCATCTGCATATCCGTCCTTTCTTTCTGGGTAGCTGTGAGAAACTTTCCTCCACTCTTAGCCTGCCTCTGAGAAATAGTTGTCAGACAAACCTTGTGAATTGAAAGAATGTTCTGTATTCTAGCAGGATCTAGTTTTGTTTCGTATGGAAAATCTCTCATGGCGAATGGTTAAGCAGGGATCAATGACATCGCTCAGCAGGATACACCCTTGGAAGGAAGAGTTGCTACCAGAACAATCTTGCATGATGATATAAGTCTCACAGATAATGTCTTCAGAAGCTGAATACTTCATAGATCATAGGGCAGCTTATTGACTGAAATCAGACATTGCAGATACTGGGTTTTATTTTTAGCATGAAATTTCACTTGGGAAGCATGTTATCCAGTTTTTATTCTGTGTGTGTAATCAGGATGCGAGATTTCTGACAGTAAGATCAGCTTCATGTGAAACACCACCAAACTGCTTCAGTGTCTAGCATCTTGAGTCTGTCCCTCCCATCATCAAAAAACCTTCCTCAGAACTGACTTCTCCTTATGGGCGTGGGGGGAGGCAGCATGGCAATGAAGTAATCATGGTGAGCTATAAAATTGCATCTTAATAAACCTAAAGAAGGTTGCACTGCTCTATATATACACAAATACAATAGCTTTCAGAAGCAAATGCCATAGCAGCAGGAAATCTTCACTAGCTTAAAAAGAATTTTGCTTTCTGTCTAGGGTAAAAGAGGTTGGGCTCCTGTCCATCTGACACTGAGCAGTTTGCTTCAACTTAAAGATGGCTTTTGGTTGGGAGGAACTGAAGGCATACATTGAAGCAGTTTGGTGTCATTTCATGTGAAGTGGACTCATTGATGAAAATCTTCGTGGAAGATTTTGGAAAAGAATCAGATGGTAGTAATTAAAAATATGTATAATGAAAGTGGGAGTGAGCTAGGTAGATAAGAGGTGACAGCTTTCTGAGTGGAAACAGATACTTTTTGGATAGAGGGCAAGCTAGGGAAGAGATTGGAACTGGTGATTGGAGATCCAGCATATGCTGCCGATTTATATTGCCATAGTAAATTATATGATCTCTTGAACTCGTGCAAGTTACCGTGATAGTTCTCTTGTGTTGTCAGGACTTTGTCATGAGACTTCATTGCATACAATTGTTAGATGATTTTTTTTTCCCGTCTGCTTTGTGTCTCAAAGTGATGCAGCTGCAGAAGTTAAAATTGCTTGAGTTTGCAAGCATCAAGATGAGAGGAGAAAATGTTTCATTTTGAAGCTCTGAGCTCCTTACAGAATACTCTAGCATGAAAGGAAGTGTTGAGGGGAAGGAGGCTTTAAAAGAATAAATAATACAGATGAGTTGGGTTTTTTCAGCTGTGAAAAAAGTGTTTCCTGTAAATACTAAGATGTCTTTAAGCAGTGTGTTTGGTTTGGTTAGTTTCCGGAGAAGATAGGAACTTTTCTTTTTTAGACATCAAAATGGTTTGTCATACATCTAGTGCTTTTAGCACCCCACATTCATCTTGCTTGAATTTAGTGTCCAATGATGCTAATAGGAACAATAGTTGCTGAAAATTCTGCCGCTTGTTAGTACGGAAGAGTCAAATACTTGTACTCTGAAGCAATTGACACAATTTCAAAATCTGGACAGCCAATCAAGAATGATCGTTTTTAGGTTTAGTGTGCAACAATGGATATTACATTGTTTTGAATTTGTTTTCTTGTATGATTTTCAATGAGCTGAAAAACTTTGTTCTTTTTCTAGATTTGTTCCTGACCTTCCATAAAAATGTCCAAGGTAAGAATAACATTTCAGTCTTAATGTAACAATGTGAAACAGATAATTTAAGTATTAATCTAGAAGGGTACAGTCTGTAACTTGCATCGTGTTTGATGTTGAATATGTGTGCTGAATTTATGGGTAATAAATAAGATAGAATTCACATTTAGAAGACATAGTATTGAAAGATCAAATGATGTAAATCATATATTAAAGTAGTGTCCTACAAGTATAAACCTCTGCAGTTAACTAATACTCTTGGAATGATTTCATTTTGGTCATGGAGTTGCATACAAGCTCCCTGGTGCATTTTCATTGAAACTTCCATTCTGCTACTGTGTTTTGAGTAGGAGTCATTTAAGAAAACAATGTTCTTAGTTTTCTTCATTTATTAATAGAGTCAAATGATCTAGTAAAATCCTTCATAATCAGTGTGATAACTTATTATTGATGTGCTTGTATTCATCTAATTCTTGAGCCTTGCATTTGGTATGATAGGTGAAACATCTATGTTAGCTTACTGGAGTGAAATGAATTATAAAGGGTACTTGAGAAATGTGTTTGAAGAGGGAAACGAATAGATCTAAAGACCTCTCTGCAGTATTTGTGTAAATCCACCCCACTTCCCCTTTGAAAGAGATCTCTAAAGAGGACTTCCAGCAGATAGCTATCACTTTACTAGTTGTTCAGGTTTTTCATTTGGGTGTGCTGAAAACAGATTAGAAATGGCTTTTTATTTTATAAGACTATAAACACTGGATACGAGCTTTTTATTTCAAATGTGTATGAAGATACCTTTTAAAAAGCGTGTGATTAGTAAATGCACTTTGTACTTGAATAAATAAATCTTTGGGATTTTGTTTTGCTTTTACTTAAGGTGATCTTGGCTGGATAGCTGAACAAATTAAACTTTTTTTTTTTTTAAACTCTAGGTGAATGCAGTTGTTCTATATGTCATTGTGAAACTGCTGAGTAGTAGGAATACCTACTACTTTTTTCTCTGTGTATGCCCTGTAGCTTCAAATAATTTGAAGTAACTGAGGAAAGCAGTTATACAAACAAGTATGTCTTGAGTGATTGCTTACTGTGGTCTTATTTTGTTTTTAGCAACAGCCTGCTCAATTTACCAACCCAGAAACCCCTGGCTATGTTGGATTTGCAAACCTTCCCAATCAGGTTCATCGGAAGTCTGTGAAAAAGGGGTTCGAATTTACTCTTATGGTGGTTGGTAAGGAAACGTTTTATAGTCTTTCTCAAAACTATTATTTCTCACAGGGAATTTGGAATTAAAATGAATGTTAATTTCACTTTTGTAAGGCTTCAGCTTACATCAGAAAACTCTTCTGTACTGCAGCATTTAACTTTCTTTTGTAGTTTATAGATTCACGCAGCAGTTGTCTTCCACACTATAAACCATGTTTGAATACATTAATAAGTTTGTGGGTGAAGTAAAGAAATTCTGTTGTGCACTCTAGTGATCATTACATCCTTCCTTCTATCCTGCCTTACAGGATTCAAACATTCAATTTAAAATATAGTTTAAAACTGGTTTTGGATTTGAATGCAGTCTTTGTTTGCTTGAGTGTCTTGATGAAGTGAATAAGGAGACCGTTTATTTAAAATGTTACTTATGCTTCTGTAGTTCTAAAGAATCCAAACTCTGGTCTTTCTACCCCTTCTAGATACTGTTGTAAGAGAAGAATGAGAAATGGATTAGTTGATTTTGAAGTGAGCTATTAGTTTTTAAGTTGATCTTGATTTTCTGTTAGCAGTTATAATTTAAAGTTTAATTTTATTTGTTACTTCATTCAAAATTTGTGTTGGTATCTGGAATGGAAGGAAAAATCTTGTGTGTCTGTGGAAATAGCCTGATCCTCTGAGAAGTCAATGTTATTTTTGCAAATTAAGTAGCTCCCAAATCAGACTTGGGCTTCTTCTATATCTCTCCTGGTCATCCTGCTTGCAAGCTGTAACTTAAGAGTTTTGATGTTTGATGTCTGTAATTATTTCTTTTAAAATAGGCTTTTGCAAGGAATACCCTAATAGAATTAGGTTCTTTACCTGGCGTAAATCACATTTGAGTGTTAGATTTGTCCATAGTGAAAATGAGCAGGAGAGATAATGAGGTACATGAAATAAGGTGTTTAAGTTCTTAACTGATTTGTATTCCAGTAGTTACAGGAAGAGTCTATCCTCAAACCTTTCCTTAGTTTTGCCAAATGACAGCCTTAGTGTTGCTTTTATCCTCTTTCTGTCTTTTGTAGTTCAGTGTTGGACAGTGTTGGCTGTTATTTTTGTCTTCCTAGAATTTTATTGTAGTTGTTTAATGTTTATAGTAAACACTGGATTTGCTTTGGAAAATATAATAGATATCTTATAAAATCTACAGGTAAAGCCAAACTATAAGCAGATGTTTCACATTGTAGTATCTACTGTAACTCTCCAGAACTGTAGTTCAGTGATCCTAAAAATCTGAACAGTTCTGAGAAACAAAAGCTGCTCTTTCTCTGCTGCAGTGAAATTTAATTTCCATATCTCTTTGAGATTAATTGCAAATAGTTCTACGTGAAATAGTTCTTGCAGAAAGCTGTGTAAAAATATGTAGACCAAATAGTTGTTTCTAGCCTCTTGTATAATAGAAAATGGTGAAAATGGCAGAGTAACAGGCAATTAATCCCACTCGTGTCTCAGGGTAAAATGTAACTTCAGAGTTGTTGCCTGCTAGTGTTCTAAGGTTAAAATGAAAACTATAGGAAAAGAACTTGGAGAAAAATAATTTCATTGAAAATTTGGTGTGATATTTTAAGATTGACTAGCAGAGGGAGGCAGTCAATGTAAGATAAAATAAACTGCTTTAAATTGTTGATTATTTCAACGGTTTGGAATGCAAATTTTTTCTCTTGAAATATGCATGGGGTTCAAGTGTGTTCTCTTGTGAGCTGTATCACAATATCACAATGCATGTATTGAAATATTAATCTTTATTAAATTGCCATGCTTCTTAATTTCTGAGTAGGAGAATGTTTCTTTAAAAGCTATCTGTACTGACGGAGTCCTAATCAATGATTTTTCTTTGCATTGTTTTTTTCCTGCTGTTGTTTATTTTGTAGTTTGTGAATACGTGACTTGAGGTTTATAACAATTTGGCTGCTTTGCTATGCTGCTTCCAAAGAAATTTCATCCACCTGTATTTATTAACAATTTCATGTTTGTTCTCATTATTAAGCTACGACTACATCTAAATAATTACTTCACTTGAGAGATACTAAATTGTAACTACTGTGGCCAGTAATTAGAATAACTATGATTTTCCTTAATCCTTGACTATGAAAACTGATTTGTTTTGCATATAATATTTACCCAGATTGAAAGTATGGAATGTGCCACTGGTTAAAATTGTACTTATTTTGGTTTGCTGAAATGATGCTGTGTGACTGGCATCATATTACTGTGGCTTCATGTTTCTCTACCTGGTGAAAGCTGCACTGATAAAATCCGATCTTGAGATACGCATTCTATAAGGCATTAAAAACTAAGCTCCTATTCAAATCTTTATTTAAAAAATAATTCCACCTCTTTTTGTTCAGGTAGTTTTGTCAGACTCCTATTGTGGAGTAATTTGTTTTACTAGGGGTGTCATACAGCCCATAATCTTTAACATCTAATTTCTTTTTTAAGTGATCCTATCAACACCTGAAATAAATGCAAAATTCTAGAAAAGGATTTGTTCACTGAATTCATGTACTGAGCACTGTGAACGTTTGTTCTGATTAAGATCTCGATCTTTAGCTAATTAGTTGGCCTTTGAACTTTCCTCATGGCTCAGTCAGTAGCGCTAGAACAAAAATATATTTATGGAAAACTTTGGCAATTCCCAGTTTTATCAGTGAAAAAAAATTGCTCTGTGTGTCTGCTCAGTGGCTATGTCATATTTCTCTTCCCTTGTATTCTTGTTTGCCATATTAGCAGAAAAAGCAGAAAGAAGTGACTTCATGGTAGCTGACTGTGCAGAAGTTAAGCAATGCCTTTTTCGTTGTTTAAATTGATGATAATAGTATAGGCAGGATCTAGCTTCTCATTGTGTATGATCTTTCACATTCTGGAATGATAACAGAAAAGCATGCCTTAAAAAATCAGGAGATATGAAATAGGAAGTTTTAAGTCTAAATTGATCACATGACTAGCAGATTTAATTACAAATAATCAGTGAAAGCTCTGAGAGTGTATTATAAAGCTGGGATGTAAAAATTGTTACTGAACCTTTTTGTGCAAACTCTTCTAATACAAAATTATAAGCTGAAAATATAAACATGAAAAATACATATTCTGATCACATTGTCTGGATACAGTTAAAATTATTTCTGTAAATATGTTGAATTTATCTTTAAATTGAACGACAGGTGAATCTGGTTTGGGAAAATCGACGTTAATAAACAGCCTCTTCTTGACAGATCTCTACCCAGAAAGGATAATCCCAGGAGCTGCTGGTAAACATACCTTTGTTCTAGTTTCTCTGTTCTTGATGTTTTTTAGAGTTGATGCTTTTACCTTTGGATTTTAGTCATAGCCAGTATTGATTTCTAGCTGTAATAATTTCTGTTGTATTTCCTGATGCTTGAACTGTTTGATAGAGTTGTTTCCTTCTGTAACCAGGGTGCATATGGGGTCTTTGTTTAGTCTTCCAGTATATTCAGATTGGCACCTAGAAAGTTAATACCTTCTTTTGCTTAAAAAAAAAAGTCATCATATCACAGTAAGATAAATAATAATCTAAAATAGTGGAAAACTTTCTTTAATTTTTAATCTGTTGCAGTTCTAAACACATGCATAGTTTATGCCTGCTTGAACTTGCAATTTAATTCCTTTGATTTGGGTCGATACTTGGTGAATGTGAACTTTATAGCCTTTCCTTCTACATCCCTTTTCCCTTTTTCATTCTGTTAACCAAGCCATACAATTAATCCAATGAAAGAGAAAATTGTAACAAAAGATGGTATTTTTTTCTTCTCTTTGCTACTTGTTGAATGACTTTCTTTGATAATTTATGTTAGTTGACAATTACTTATCACTTTCACCTTAGGAAAAAATCCATTACATATAATTTAGTTTTGTTCTCCAAATTGCTGATAACGTATGGTTTTTTCTTAGTCCCTTTTGCCTTAGTTTCTGCATTATATTTAAGAAGAGTATGAAATCTCATATACTCTTCTAACAAAATCTGAAGAACTTACGTACTGAGCCTTATTGTTATGAGGCCTTTGAAGGTAATTTATGAATTAATTTTTATATGGTTGCATTTGACAGTTAATCTTTTGAGCTTATCTCAAAATACATAGTCTTATAAACTCTATTCTGAAAGATCAAGTTTATTGTCTTTTAGAGAAGATTGAACGCACTGTGCAAATTGAAGCCTCAACAGTTGAAATTGAAGAGAGGGGTGTGAAACTGCGTCTGACAGTTGTAGATACACCAGGATATGGGGATGCTATCAATTGTCGAGACTGGTATGTACACAGAGTATATATTGATCTATGTATTAAGACTGTCGTCCATTTCATATTTGTTTGGGTGAGGGAATGTGCGTGGGGTGGAATAAGGAACTAAAGTGGGGCTGTATTTCGGGCTGGACTCTGATCTTAAAGGTTCTTTCCAACCGAAACTATTTTATTATTCTGCATAACTCTGTAATTCAAAGTAGGATGGCCCACATGGCAGCCCTAGCTCTTTTAAACTTTTCTATTCTGAATTATACTGTTAAGTCACTATCTTCCCCTTTTTCAGTGTGTTATGCAAAGTGCTGAATTTGAGGTATGATTTCTGGAGAGATGAGCATGTTTTCTAATTTTGAGAAAGATTAATTTAAGTGTTGTGAGTTACTCAGAAACACATAAAGAGGCATCAATAACTTCCACACAACTTGACATAAATTTTGTGATGTGGATATATTTTTTTTCTTAGTTAATTTTTTTTCAGTTTGGAGGAGTTTTAAGGGAACCATAACCTTGACTTTTTTATAGTCAGAAAGCAGTAGAACCACTGGAACAGAAGAAATTTGACAATACTCTGAGAAAGTAATTCATCTAATCTTCAGTGCAAATAAAAGTCCACCTTTAGATCTCATCCACATTGATTTGTACACTCTCAGATTTTGTGCTTCAGTTTTAAGTGCATTTTCATCATCTGTGAGTTTGGTTCGGTTTTTTTGAGAAATCTGTATTATAAAAAGTACTAAGAAATAATCCTGAGATGAATGGTGATCAGTTTTCAATGGTAATCCCTCTTCCCACATCTGATAAGCCTGTGAACCTCAAGAGAGGGACTAGGGAAACAAAGGTCCTCTCATAATAAGTGAAGATCAGTTTCGAGACCACCTGAAGAATTTGAACATACATAAGTCCATCCAGCAAAATACATCCCAGGTTATCTATGGTGGATGTAATTGACAAACCACTCTCCATCAAATTTCAAAAGTCATGGCAGTCAAGCAAAGTCCCCAGTGACTGAAAAAGGGAAACATCATGCGTATTTTTAAAGAGGGTTAAAAGGAGGATCATAGTAAGTACTGACCAGTCAGCCTCTCATCCATGTCTGCTAAGATCATAGAACTAATCCTCTTGGAAGGTAGGTTGAAACATATGGAAGACAGGGAGGCGATTAGACACAGCCAGTATGGCTTCACCAAGGGCAAATTGTGCCTGAATAATTTGGTGGTCTTTGGTGGAGTGGATAAAGGAAGACCTACTGATGTCATCTACCTGGACTTCTGTAAGGCCTTTCTTATGGTCCTCCATAACATTCTTTCCTCTAAATTGGAGAGGTATGTGTTTGATAGATAAGCTGTTAGATGGGTAAGGAATTGGCTATGTCCAAAGAGTTACGGAAAATGATGCAATGTCTAAGTGGAAACTGGTAACGAGTGGTGTCCCTCAAGAGTCTGTAGTGGGACCAATACTATTTAATATGTTGATCGACGACATAGTTGAATTGGGTCTACCCTCAGCAAGTTTGCAGATAATACCAAGCTGAGTGGTGCAGTTGATTCACTGGAAGGAAAGATGCCATCCAGAGGGACCTTGATAGGCTTGAGGAATGGGCCCGTGGAAACCTCATGGACCTCAACAAGGCCAGGAGTGAAGTCCTGCACAGGGGTTGGGGAAATCCTCAAAATCAATACAGACTGGGAGATGGAAGGGCTGAGACCAGTCCTGAAGAGAAGAATTTGGGAATACTAGTGGACGAACAATTGGACGTGAGCTGGCAATGTGTGCTTGTATCTCCCAGAGCCATTTGTAACCTGGTCTGCATTAAGAGGAGCATGGCCAGCAGGTGGAGGGAGGTGATTCTCCCACTCTACACTGCTCTTGTGATACCTGCATCCCACTCTGGAGCCCCCAGTGCAAGACGGACATGGACCTGTTAGGACAGGTCCAGAAGAGGGCCGTGAAAATGATCCAAGGGCTGAAACAGCAGTGAAGAAAGACTGAGAGAGTTGGAGTTGTTCAGCAAAGAGAAGGCTCCAGGGAGACCTTGCTAAGGCCTTTCAACATATAAAAGGGGCTCATGGGAAAGGTGGAGAGACTTATTACCAGGGCCTTTAGTAACAGGGCAGTGGGCAACTGTTATTAACTGAAATAGGATAGATTTAGGTTGGACATAAGGAAGGAATTTTTTTATGATTATGTTAATGAAATACCGGGGCAGGTTTCCTAGAGAAGTTGAGGATGCCCCATCACTGGAAGGTTGGATGGGGGTTTGAGCAACCTGATGTACTTCTAGATGTCCCCACCCATGGCAGCAGGGATAGACTAGATGATCTTTGGAGGTCACTTCCAACCCAAACCATTCCGTGGTTTTAAAACAATTTGGAACAAGAAGCTTAGTTATCTTGAGGAGGTGTAATTGATACTAGTCAAAAGAGAAGTAGTAACCCAAGAGAAATTTGCTGTAGAAGATGCGTGTTATATGTATGTTTATTTTATCTTAATATAAAAAATATATGCATAGTAGTTTGTTATTTTGGAATTCAAATAAACTCTTAAATTTGTTGCTCTTCTACTCTTACAGCACCAGTAAGTTAATTTTTGTCCATCAGCAGGTTGGTTCATCAGCAGAATGTCTTAGTGTTTTCTTATTACCTTTGAAGCATCACTGAAATTATTAGCCGTGATTTCTTGAATCCATATTTGTTTTATAGTTTTAAGACCATCATCTCTTACATTGATGAGCAGTTTGAGCGATATCTGCATGATGAGAGTGGCTTGAACAGAAGGCATATCATAGATAACCGGGTTCATTGCTGCTTCTATTTCATTTCACCGTTTGGTCATGGGTAGGTGTTTCTCTGCCTTTTGTATTGTTTCAATTATTTTAATTTGAGGAGCTGGTTTATGCCTGTTGACAAAGATTTTCAGATTCAGATTGCCATTACTTAAGGAAGTACTGGAACAGCTGGAGTTAACTGTGTGTGCTCTTTCTCTATGTGGAAGAAGAGAGATCTGTATTGGTGTGAAAACAAATTGGTAATTTAGATTAAAAAGAAATTAAACTTCTCTATTTTAATGTTAGTCTTAAGTCTTTGGGTAATTTAGATTGAAATTTTTCCATATTTTAATTTTAGTCTTAAGCCTCTGGATGTTGAGTTTATGAAGGCCATACACAACAAAGTAAATATTGTACCAGTGATTGCAAAAGCTGATACGCTATCTCTGAAAGAGCGAGAAAGACTAAAGAAAAGGGTAAGTATTTTTCTAGCTTGCTGAAAACTGTTGTACTTTGGTTATAGCAGCATGGTTGTTGAAGAGAAGGTTGAGTGAGAATGCCTTTCCTCTGTCCTGGCTAAGAAAAATATAATCTCGTGCACAATGTAACATTATTTAATATGTAGTTTGATACCGTCTAAATTCTTTATTCTGTATTTAACTGAGAAATTGTCCTTAAAATGTTGCCTGTGAAATGGGAGATTGGCTACATTTAGAATTACATTGAGTGAATTTTGAAACTTTAGGAAAATATTTAAATGTATTTACTAAAGATAATTGTTCCCTTACCTGTTTAATCAGGTACAAAGCAGAGACGGTATCTGCATCTATAATATGTATGGGCTTTTTACCCAACCAGGATTCTGATGATTGAAAAATAGGGTTTTCAGAGATTTTTCTGATTTTGGGATTGTTTTTCTTCCACTATGTCACTCTTTTCTATTACATTCCATTTTTTAATTCCATAGGCAAGACACATACAGTCGTGCAGGACTTGGTGCTATATTTGCTGAGGGGGTAAAAAATGCAACAAAACACCATGAATTAATAACAACTATGAAATTTAGAAAGAAGTGTTAGAATTAACTTTCCAGAAGACACACTTGATCTTTTTTAGCTGTTATATTTCAAACTTTATCTGTTTTTTTTTTTTCAGGTGTTCTGAAAATCCTTATCTTACCCAACTTACATTAAAAATAGAGGAGTATACTTTAGTTTGATGCGCGTATTGTGCTAGAATTCTACAGAAATATATATTTTTTTAAGCAGAATTTGGGTTTGTAGCAAATGGATCCCAGCTGCAGATGCCTTTCTTAGTAGACATGAAGATTGAAAAACTAAAAAACCTATTTTTCACGTCTGTAGCTCAGTTAGTTTTTTTAAACACTCCCACCCTTATGCTCCAAATAGTAATTCAGAGGCAAGAGCAAGGAGTTTTAGGCTGTTCAAAGCAATTATGACTTCTGCTAAGTCAATGCTTTATAATAAAAAAAAAAAAGGCAAAGGTTTAAAAAAAAGTTCAATTTCTTATTAGTAATCCACAAGGGACAGTGTTTACTTGAACACTGTTGTCTGCAAGTCTGTGGCAAGTAGTTGTTGAATATCATGAAGACATATGGTGTTTAAAAGCAAATACTTGCTGCGTAATTTGGATCAGTAAGATAGGCTCAAATTTCTCAAGAGACTGTGTATAACTGATTAAATAATTTTAATTTAAGAATTAAAAGTACTGACTTTACATGTATATTATCTCAATTTCTTATATTATAAATCTCAGATTCTGGATGAAATAGAACAGCATGGCATCAAGATTTATCACCTGCCTGATGCTGAATCAGATGAGGATGAAGATTTTAAAGAGCAGACCAGACTCCTGAAGGTATGCCTGACTTCACAGGTTATATATGTAGATAATATACTGTATGTTTTCGGACTGCTCAGAGGGCTTTAGAACACGGTAAGTACCGTGACTGGAGTGAGACCTGGAATGAGTCATTGTGTCTGGGTGTCTAGGCTTCCCTGTCTGCAAAAAGATGGTAATAATTACTTTTTTTTTTTTTTACCCCTTCAAACTAAAAGCATTATGAACTTACTACTATAATATGCAGCGCTGAGAGAACGAGCAGTGTTCTTGGAGTTGTTTGTTTTAGCTCATCATTAGTAATTTTTGTATTTTTAACTTTCAGGCCAGCATTCCATTTTGTGTAGTGGGATCCAATCAACTCATTGAAGCCAAAGGTAAAAAAGTTAGAGGTCGACTCTACCCGTGGGGTGTAGTTGAAGTGGAGAATCCAGAACACAATGACTTCCTGAAGCTGAGGACCATGTTAATGTAAGTTAGAAAATTCTAGTTACATGGTAATTTCAAAAAAACAATCACCAGGAATATAATTCAGGTGCTGTATTGGGGGTTTGGAGTTTTTTGTGTGATCCTTGGAGGCAACCAGAATTTGTGTGGAGAAGGCCATGAGCAGCCTTGACATTGCTGGCCTAGGAAGAGATTGGACCACATAGGCTCTGTAGGTTCTTTCCTATCTGAATTAGCGATTCTGTGAAAATAATCTCTTGTCTAATTCTTTTGCTAAACACAGTGCTGTATTGCTGTTCAGATCCCAGAACATAAACGAGGTTGCTTCTTCCCTTATGCTTATTTAAATATATCTATGTGTAGATATATATCTGCAAAAGATTAGACATCCAAAGTCCATTGGTTGATTTTTTTTTTTCAGGCTTTGCTACTCTGCTTCCCCTGCCTAGTAGTGCTTCATCAAATGCCTCACCCAGGAGGACAGCTTATGTCAGGGTTTCCTCAGGGTATGAGGTGGTCTCTCTGTGTGTCTTCTGTTGCACCAATTTAACTTAAATTAGCTTTTAAATTAGCATATTAAATGGGTGTACATGCTGAACACATTGACCCAATGCAATGATGAATGCGAGAGCTGGATAAACAAGCTGATGAGACGCAGGTATGTTTTACCTTTTAATTATTTTTCTTCTTTCAGCACACATATGCAAGATCTTCAGGAGGTGACCCAGGATCTCCACTATGAGAACTTCCGCTCTGAGAGGCTCAAACGAGGTGGCAGGTTGTTAGCTTAGAGTTACATGCTGTTTCTTCCTCTTCTGAATTTATTTTTTGGTCTCTCTCTGTCTCTCCTACCATTTCAGTGCTAAGATTTGGTAGCATGGACAGCTCTGTAGCTCCAGCTGGTGCCAAGTTCACTTGATCAGCAACACTGAGTGTAAGAAAAATAATTTGGTAAATCTGAAGATATAGTTGTGACATTAAAAGATATAGTTAGATCTCTGCTTTTTTTCAAAGCTTGAACACAGTTGGACTGGAATGTTTGAGATAAAAAAGTAGGCAGATGTCTGATAAATGTGGTCTTAAACCTGCAGTGGTGATATGTTAAAAGAAGTTTGGATTGGCTTTTTTTTCCAGAATTAATTAATAGAGTATTTGGACTGTGTATTTAAAAAGAGAAGCTCAAGTCTTTCTGCAGCACTTCACTAAACATGGTATACATTAATAATTTTCTTTGCATAGCAGTCACAGGGTAATGTCTTTCAATCCTATTTTGAGCTGTGTGGGTAGGGCACCTGTTTCTCTGGTAAGAGAGACAGCCAGAACACCCCATTAACTAAAATAGCAGGGTTTGTAAAGTTGAGTTTGTGAGTTCATGGTGAAAACTGGTATTTCCTGGTTTAGATTTTTTGGTTTCTGCTTTTATTTCAACCCCTAGAGGGTTTCATAATTGCACATTTCAGTAGGTTTGATATGTTTTGAGAAGCTGTTTTCATCAGGCTGTTGACATAGGTTTTGCACGTGCCCAGTCAGTTTTCAGGAACAGGAGTTTGTCTCTGCCCAGACATTGGCCACTTTTTGCTTCAGGCAAGATGACGTGGTTTTCTCCCCTGACTTTTAAATCCTGTCTTCTGCAGATCAAGCTAAAAAAAAATATTTTTGCCAAATTCTGGCGCCTGTTATCCAACAGATAGGTACAGAGGTCTTAGAAGTAATGGTCATCCAGATTTAAAATAATGTTTACCAATTTTTAGAGGATTTAAAGTTGCCTTTGCCAAGGACTTGTGACAGTAAGTTGCCGTTAAGTTGGGGTATCTTTCTTTGTGGAACTAAACTATCGTTTTGTATCTTGTCTAGTTAAGTAGCCCATTTATCTTTGTTTTCACGTTCATGAAGTGATGCTAGAATTTAGCTAGGTTTACTAAAAGTGAGGATAGTTTGCATATGGATTAATTTCAAACTTGCACCCACCCCACTGGCAGTGCTTGGCAATTAGTGCTTGTTGACTGTATTCACTAGTGCTCTTAGAGACTTTGGGGCACAGGATTCTTTGACAATCCTTTTCTCTGTTAACCTTTAACAAGTGTCAGTTTGCTCTGCACTTTTGATGGCACTTGCATGATTAGATCTGTTAGCAGATCTTCCCCGTTGCAACACAGGACAGGAGAAATCTGTTAGCAAAATGTAGGTAATCGTGAAAATACAGTACATAAAAGTACTCTTTATGTTCGGTTTTTCAGTGTGAACTAGAATGTCCCAATTAAGCAAGAGTTTGTTGACAAACTGGTTGAAAGCATTTGCTTAATTTTGACAAGAGTAATCAATGTTGGTACTATACTTTAACACATTATACAAAAGAAATCTTTTGGACTTGCAAAAAAAAAGTGGCTATACTACAAAAATTAAGTGGAGTGAAGAATAAAGAGTTCCTCCAACTGGAGGGATTCCAGATATGTACAGTGGATGTGTTACTTCTGTGCTTTTTCTTATGAGCAACATGGTTCATGAAGTTAGAGATGGGATAGGACTACATCAAAGGAAGATTCTGCATGGAGGTAGCCAGGTTTCCAGATACAGAATTCCTTAGAGCACTTGTTATTTTACAAGCTGCTTCCATATTTTTGTTAACATCTTGTGCAGCATTATCTTAAACTTACTTTGATTTAGTTGTACTGATTTATTGCACTGAGGAAAGAGAGAATTGAGTATGTGTTTGCAGTATTCTGAATTTGCTATATCTGTGTCGTACTCAAATTGCAATCAGTTAAGATAATGTTATGCTCAGGTAAATTGTTATACTGGAGTACTGTGTAACTGTGTTCATTTTTTTTATTGATACCTACAGGCAAAAATTTGTCATATTTTAAAGTCATAGCTAGAATGGGTTTGGAAGTTCGTACTTTTTCTGGGTACAACTTTATGAAGGAGTAAGGGATAAATAGATGTGTTAAAGACAATTTAAAATCATTAATTGCAGTCACGTGGGGAACATGTTACAGTGAACTTTGTATTATGAAACTGAAGCATTCTAAGAGCCTTGGTTTTTGTCAACAAAGCATTCTGTGGAAGTTCAAAATTGAGAATGTATTTATGTTATTGAACAATACTAATCTCATTTTAGGAAAATAGAAGATGAAGAAGTAAATAAAGATCAGATTCTGCTGGAAAAAGAAGCTGAAGTAAGATGACAACTCTCTACTCTTGGGATGTTCTCTAATGACTGTATCACTACTTTAAGTCGAATGACATGGCAATTTTTAAAGGAGAAAGAAATTGCTAATATAAAGTTATTCAAGGTGCAGGAACAAAATGGAATGTGAAGATGCATAGAGAAGTTTCAGGATACTGATCTATTGGAATAAGTAGGATCTGGTAAAATACTCGATGCAGGTAATGCACGTTGTGTGGGGAGGAACGGCCATCCTCACGTGAGTGAAGGTTCCAAAGTTAGCAAATACAGGTTAGGAAAAAGTCAGTTCATCTCTGCAGCAAAAGAGGAAACATTGGTAGAAATTGTCAGGGATAGAGTGATACAGAAATTCTCATTCTGCCACTATGAGAAACCCGTAATGCATAGCTCTAGCGTTACCATTGTCCCCCTAGCCAAAAAAGGATGTAGCTAAGACTAGAAAAAGTACAGTGAATAGCAAAAAGTGGGCAGAAAGGCTGAAGTGGCGATCTGAAGCAGGGCCTGTAAAAGGGGAGCTGAAGTTAATGTTCTTGTTGGGAAGTAGATGATAGAGAGCAAGGATAGAGTAAGGGGCTTACCTAATCATAGATGACAGGATGAATGGAAGTCTACTAATTCAGAACTGTCAAATTTCTACAGTTTGAGAGCATATATCAGGAAATATATATCAGAAAATGGGTGTGTGCACCTGGCTGTTAGGCTCTTCCATGCATTTGCTAATAGCCAGTGTTGGAGAGAAGACGAAGTTAGATGGACTTTTTGTTCTGCCCTAGCACAAGCAGACAGTCTTCTATTAGTGGTTTTAGTGGCTACTCTAAGTCCCAAAAGATAACTAGAGTAAAAATGAAAAGTCACTGTTTCAAGGAATAGGAAAAAAGAATAGTATAAACATTTCACATGTTTAATTAAGTACTGTATGTGCAACATCACAGAATCATAGAACACTAGGTTGGAAGGGACTTCAAGTCATCTGGTCCAACCTTTTTGGAAAAAGCACGGTCTAGACAACATGGTCCAGCACCCTGTCGAGTTGACTCTTAAGTGCCCAGTGTTGGGGAATCCACCACTTCCCTGGGGAGATTATTGCACTGGCTCTTCTCATTGTGAAAAATTTTCCTCTTGTTTAACATTGCTGAATTAATCTTAGTAGCAGAGTTACATGATTACCCTGTGTTGAACTGTTGTAATGCTCTAAAATTGAGCTTCAGCTATTTTTAATAATGCTTATGTCTCCTTGGGTGGTTTTTCCTGTAATACTTGCTTCCACCTATTCATAACTTGCAAGGGAGTTGGGAAGTAATCCTGAGAATTTTTTTTTTAGTGACTGTAGTTTGGAGGGCCATAAACAAGGTGCTTTTCTTCTGTGATAAGCTGTAGTAGCTGTGTTTGTTCAGCACCATCATTTTTATGCATTTACTTCAGAGGAAGCAGAGGCTTCCATTTGGGGATGCTTGAAAATCTCATCCCAAATTAGAATAATAAAGCCTGCTTATTTCAGTCGGTAAATTTCCAGCCTCTTAAGGGATGAAGAGCAGCAGTAGACAATGTCATAACCTGAGATCGTAACCTATCAGATAAAGATAATACAGATATGTGTTTCCTCTCTAATATAAATAATTACTAGTGTGGTGGCAGTAAAGAATCACAGTCTGTGGTGAGATTAGGCTACAGGATTCTTCTATGCTACTTTTCCAGCTTCGTCGCATGCAGGAGATGATTGCAAGAATGCAGGCACAGATGCAGATGCAGATGCAAAGTGGAGAAGCAGATAGCAGTGCAGTTCATGGACACCATGTATAAAGTCTTTGGTAAGATGTTCAAATAGCCACTTAAAGGGTTTTTCTTTTCAACCATTCATTGTGGTTGATATTAAGAAGTTATAGGAAAAATGTTTCAAGATGGGTTTGCATAGGTTTTAATCTTAATTTCAATTTTTAAGGTTTAACTGATGTTTGTGAAGTTAAATGGCTTGGAGCCAAACTAAACATTAGTGTGTATATATGTATATATATTCATTGTTTCATTGTGACTTTTCAAATGTGTGCAGTTCTTTCTGGTTTCTAACTGTAAGAAGATAGCTGATCTTAAATTGTATTCTTCTCTCTTGGTTTTAGATTAATTTATACAGTGACTGAAAGGAGACCTGGAATTGAATCATGGTGATGTTATACAAGAATGGATGTCTTCTGCTCAATATGTGGCTTGGAGTTTCCTTTAGAGTTTAATGCATTGTGGTCATTCTTGCGATACATATTTCATAAGATGTAGTTAGTAGATATTTTATATATTACACACATTTGACTTTGTTTAGTAATGCTTATGTTGACCTTATTTTCATTTTTCCCATTGTATTAGGGATACAAAATAGACTGCAACTTTTCTATCCTGATACTGCATTAGATAATAATTATTTTTTTAACATGGCTTATTAGCTCCCTGCTTTTAACTTCGTATTACATTTAGAAATAAACAGCTGTCAGTGATACCTTGTTCAGTGGCATATAATAGTCACCTCACTAAGGATTCCTGCAATGTTAATTTTACGTTTTTTGCAGTGTTTACAGGTGTGTGTCTGTGAGACCATCAGGCCTTTTTCTGTCTGCTCAGTGCAAGTTACTTCCTTGGCTTCTGCCTTGTGTCTTAACAAAAGAAGAGAAAATGCCTCTTTAAGATGCATACTGTATTTTATATAGCAGGCATTACTTCCTTCAGGTTTAACTTTGAGGCACATGTATCCTTTATTGTTTGCCTCAAACCTCTTTATTGCAGATAATTTTTAAGAGTTTATTGTAGATCAGCACAAATCAATCCTGCTATTTTGTGGCATTACAGTAGCCAAATAAACTTGAATAATACTGATGTTGTTAAATGAGGTAAACCCCAAAGAGTAGTTTTCTATGCATGAGTGTTTCCTATATTCAAATGCATGAGAAATTATGTAATTCCTAATGAGTATTTTCATATAATTTTTTTAAGGTATTGCAAACTGTTACTTGTAGTATAAAATATATACTAGCACACTTCTCTTTTTTTTTTTTTAAAAGTGATCTGTGCCTAGCAGAATCAATGCAAACTGTATTTTAAGGTCTTGCTCCAAGATGGAGTTAGCAGTATTACTTCAGAAGTGACTCTGATCAGTTATACTACTTTTTTTTTTTCTTTTGGGGGTGTGTGTGTGCCAAGGTCGCTTTCCTTAACACTGATAGTAAAGGAGACTGTTTTTATCTTGACTGGACTTCTACTACATATTATGTCTAGCATTGTATTTGTAGTATGTAATAACAGCTATGGTATACAGCTACGTAAGTGGTATCTGACAGAGTACACAATAATGAACTATGGTGTTTTTTTCTACTGCTTGTGATAAAACCAGCAATCAAATTTTCTAATCTGATTTATTACAAAACATTGTTATCTGAGCAGCTAATAATTAGATAGAATTGTAACTTCTTTGTCTTCTTTGAGCTCAGGTGCAGCTGTGACTTTAATGATTTTTTCCAATTTGTTTTTTAATTAATAGGGTTTCTACAACTAACGTATAATTCCAGTGGTACTTAAGTGGCTAGATAAGATATTAACCTGCTAAGCAACTGAAAATTTTACCTGCCTAAAACTACTGTTTATGAATTATGTTTTATATTTAAATCTTCTAAAAATGTCAAGTAAAATCCTGCATCAAAGCCTTTGCTAGGGAGCTCCAGTTTTCTTCTCAAAAGCAGTTACTGTCAAGTTTTCTCACTTTGTCGGTGAGAAAATGAGCAGCTTTTTGTGTGTTGAGATGCATAGAAGCGTGTTGTCAAATACTTACATTTAAAACTTAGATAGAAAAACATGCACATCTAAGTTCTTGCTTTGCTTTTTTGAGAGAGAATGTAGAAACAAAGTAATGTGTCAGTATTATCAGAAAATACTCCACATACCTTATTTATTTCTGAATCTTTTGATATATTTTTGTGAATCAGTTATAAATTTACAAAAAGAACTTTCTAGAAACTTAAGTCATGGAATGTTTCATGAAGTCCCATGCTGTTCTTTGGTTGCCACAGATCTGGGTGGGGTTTTTTTTATGGTAGTGCCACATTTGTCCACTTTTAAGTTATTTGTCTGGTCCATGTTAAATGTTCTGAATATAGCATGCTTCAGACTCTGCTTTGGCAAGGAGTGCGACTCTGGTACATTTATTTTCACCTGTAAGTTGGTAGGGAATGATAAGCTGCAACAGTACTATGAACCCCAAGAAAAGCTGTGAAATCTAACATGTATGCAAAAGGGAACTGGTTGTACATGTAAATCTCTCTGGGTATGTTGGTTTGATAGTTTTTTCCTGTATTTTCTAACATGGGAACAAAAGCAGATTGTCCGTGCTTTTAGTGCTGTTTAGTCACTACCCGCTTACTTTAAGAAGTATCTTGTTTGAAATACCATGTATCTATTAAAATATTTGATGAGGATAAAGTATTCTGTGTGATTCTTAGGTAAATACTTTTTGATCTACAAATTCTAGCAGGAGAAATATTTTCATCTGTGGTTTTATTTTGTTTCTTAATAGGAAGAAGCAAGTTTATGGCGCTTGCCATTTTAACTGCTAATTGCTACTTCTGCCCAACTCTTAGGGGCAATCATTCATAGTTTGCTTGATGCCTCTGAAGGTCTATTTTCCCTTCACTTTTCTTGTGATGGGCTTGTAATTAATGGTTTCATGGTAAGAGATGAAAAGTGAGACTACCTTTCTCAGATTCTGTTTCAGACAAACTCAACTACTGGTAGAAGAAAGACTTGGAGCCAAAAGGTAGATGTTGTTTGGTGGCTTGCTGAATTGGCCACAGTTCTTTTTCTGTTACAGCATTGTATCAATTTTTATTTTAGGAGTCAGAATAGTTTTGAATTTGCAGAGCTTCATAGGTGGTAGCAAAAATTACTTGTTCTTGGTACAAAAATCTGTTATATTTTATGTATTGTCATTAGCCAAAACTATAATAAAAAAATGCTGAAGTACACATTGTCTTTTTAAATGATTCTTTATTATAATCCTCTTTCACGGGCACCCCCTTGTCGTGGGGAAAGCACACGTAGAATCAGTCTCAAGGAGAAAAGACAGCGCAGAAGGAACCGTGCCTCAACTATACCACCCCAGGAGACCTGCCGCTGCGCTTTTTGCAACCGGACTTGACTATTTCATGTTGGCCTTTTCAGCCATCCGCGTGCTTGCAGTAAGTGTGGGTAAAGCCCTTCCCAAATCTTCATCTGCAAAGCCAAGCCATGAATGGATTATAATCACCCCTGGCAATATTGCTTGTGGTGATATGTTTTAAATATAAGGGAGAAATGCAGATGTGGTTGAAAGAGAACACATTGATGCACCTGCATAAACTATGTTAAGTATTGTATGCTCCAAGTAAATTGGTATAGTGCATTTCTCTATGCGTGTTCCCAGAGCTACCGAAGTCCTACCTATGGGATCTTGTTTTTTCAGCAGCTCTCACCAAACTTGCATGTCTTTTGATTATTATGTTAGCATAGAATGAAGCTACTTGTGGTTAGGTGGTGCTTTAAGCGTTCAGAATAATTGTTTTCTCCAGTGAGAGTGAAAGGGTGTTTGATCTTTGTTCTAGATACTCCAAAATAATTTAGGGGTTATCTTTCTGTGAAGTAACTTCAATGACCCCTGTGGCTGTTACCGATTAAGAGCACCAGGCTGTGTCCTCATTTTGGGATTCTTGAGCTAACTGTTACTATGAGGGGGTTTTACAGTAGTACTTTAAATTTGGACTGTGTCACTTCTGCACATGCCCTGATCTGGACAGCTTACTTCGGGTTGCTGTAGTGGATTGCTTTGCGTTGCTGGGGGGCACACATTATGCAGTCTGCCCACTCCACAGGGTTAAAACTTGTGTGTTTTGTGATTTTAAAGTATGTTTATGTTTCATTTATCTGATGTACTTAGTGTGGAACTGGTACATTAAAGGAAGACTCATCTTTAGCCTATACTGAGAGTAGAGGCAAGGAAGCATCCTGAATATGTCAGATCTACTTTTTGAAAGACATCTTTTTGTTTGTACCGATGTTATTTTTTTCCAGAATGGCATCCTTTCTGTCAGGTGTGGAAGACTAATTTTGTATTGGAATTCAGTTCTGGAAAGGAGTGCTGGAAAAGAATTGCATGTTCAAGTTACACAATGAAATAAGTACTGGAAAACTTACAGAAAAATCTTCAAGACTCATTAGTTCTGTTCACATAAAAAGAATGATAATTGTGAATGGGGACTGAAATAGTGTGTCAAAACTCACGCACTAAGACTTCACAAAACTGGGTAAACATAAGCTTTTTATTCAGAAATGTGTGGATTAGTGCCAGTGGTCTTCTCAAACCTTTTTATTACACGCTCACATGTAGAAAGAAAAAGGAAGATTGAGCTTGGAAAAAAGTGATAAAATAATTATGATAGTTTAGTGTAAATATTATTACTAAAATAATGATAAACCTGACTATCCACATTGAAAATGTTCTTTGTACGTTGTTTTGCCATTGACAGTGCTAGAAGGAATGTTACACAAATGCATTTTTCTAGGCAGCATGTTGACTTAAGTGCTTACATGCTGCAACATGTTTTATTTTACTTCAAATCTGCTTAATAAACCCAAGCTATCTCATTTTGGAGGAATTGCAGTGCATTGTTAATACATGGCTATGCAGATAAACTCATGCTTTCTATATGCAGTAGCATAAAACAGGTGAATGTATTTGGATGCAGGTTTTCTATATAACTGGTATGTGTATCTTGTATCTTTTTTAACCTTTTTCTCGGAATTAATTTTTCAGCCAATTTATGCCTGCAGTTCTATGAATATTTCTTTTTGCCCAGTTGTACCATTCTTCAACAGACTTGGGATTTATTTTCTTCTGATCATCTCTGTGCTATTCTTTAGATTTTTCTCTTCTGTCTTTAAACTCCTTCCCTTTCTTTGCTCCTTCTATTTGGTATCGTGCAAGTTCCCAACATTTTTCTCGTATTTCATCCATCCCTTTGGGTAACATTCTTGTAGGTTCCACTTGTCTTAGAGTGACAGTGGGTTGTCTACAAATGTGTTCCCTTTTCTGAAGAGAGTAGTTGTTGGAACCTAGTCACTGTCCCTCTTGGCTCCCTCAGCAGGGAATGTGGAAGGAGATCATTCGAGTTTTTTGTCTACAGGTTATAGGTCATCTGGATATTCAGATGGCTGGGCTGCAAATCAAATTTACACCACTTCTTCTTAGGCTTTCCATTTAGTTTTCACCTGTGGATGAATTAGTCATACTTCCCTCTATTTTTCTGTAAATACTCTTGATGACTTCAGAGTAAGCAATGAGAAGAAAGCTATCTTGTGATGCTAGGAAAAAAAAAGGTTTGGCATTTCATTAACAAATTCTACCTAAAAGGCCTAACAATGCATTGTCAGTTTATTATCCTGGGCAGCAGTATCAAAAGGTCTAGTGGAAAAAGGGATGGAGTTTTTTATTGCTTTACCTTCTACAAAAGCTGAAAAATGGTAGGATGGCCTTACAAGACTCTGAAAGAAATGAAGTTCAGACTTTTGAATTGTAATATTGATGTCAGTTGAGTCCTCTGTTGTTTATATCCAAGTAGGCAGCATGAGTGCAGAGAAGTGTCTTGTTTTGAGGTGACTATCCTGTACCACACAGAGTGCTGTTTGTCACGTCGAACACACAAATGCTGCATAAATCTTTCTGAGTGTCTACTATAGATGTGACTAGGCACACCTTATGTGTTCATTTCATTGACTACTCTGGGGCATTCGTGCTGGTTTTTCTTGCTTCTGTGCCCTGAAGAAAGATGTCCATCAGAATTTTGCTATTTCATTTCACAGATTTAGTGGTTGGGGAAAAAAAAATGCCTACTAACTCCTGTTTCTTGACCTCTATGTAAAGAAAAACAAACAAACAAAAGTAACTTTTTTCTGCATTTTTATGGACACTTAGTAGTAGATCCTGAAACTGAAGTGTCTGAAATAGAGAGCAAACAAGGCTGTTGATTACTGGTAGTCTGGGGAATGTGCAACGGTATAATCCATAAAGGCTTTTGGAAGAATTGAAACTGTTGCTTGGGAAGACATTGTACTGCAGTTCAGTACAAAGAACACCATGGAATTATATGATCTTCCATATTTGCTCTTCTCCCAATGTGATGTATGGAATAATGGACAAGGAGCTTAACACTGGGCTCCTGATGACAGAGAAAGCCAGAAAGAAACTCTTAAAGGACGCCTGCAGTAGAAAGAAAAGTTTCACTTGGGTGATTAAAACACTTCATAATTCAACTTGCTGTAGAACTTTCCCCCAAACAGTAATTCCAGAGTGTATTTCTCAGGAGAGTTAAAATTATTAGTTCTACTAACAACTTGTTGGTTTAAGGTCCTGTTACTACAGTATCTGTCGTCTGTTTCTGGAGATGCTTGATAGTACCTGTGAGCTGCAGTACATCCTATTCATTTGGACAGCCCAGAAGGAAAAAAGCTGGAGATGTAGTCTGGTTTACCAGCGAGGCAGGTATTTCCCTTTGCTAGAACATTCATTGCTACTGGAGATGTGTCCTACTGGACTAGCTTTCTTCTGTGAGGCACCCTGCTGCCAGAGCATACAAGCAGACTGCTACAGAGCAGAGTACTCAAAAGAATCTCTTCATCATCCAAAAAGTCGGAGGTGCTGTTACCTGCTCGTGTGTCCTTTTATTTGAAGATCTGAATGATGCTGGCATCAGCCTGTTGTCCCAGTAACCAGGTGAGAGCATGTGTGGTGAAGTCACATTTGGTGCACTTCTGGGTCAAGTCCAGAAACTGGGAATGGAGGGAGTACGAGGCGGAAGAAAAAGTTTGTTTAAGGAGTGATTTGACGGCTGGCTTTATTGGCGGTGCAGCCCAGACATGACAGGATTGCCAGGATCTGGCTCAAAGCCATGTAAGGGTGTGTCAAGAGTTTCAGTTGCATTGGGGAGTTTCTACAGCGTTTAGCAAGGTAACATCTTCTGATCTAGCCGTACATTGCCAGTTTAGTTGTGGAGCCTGAAAAGCAGTAGACGAATGAAGCTTACTTACTCCCACAGGAATGAGAGCCTGTAAATCTGGCAAGACAGAGGAGGGCCATCTCAGACAGAGAACAAACGTGCTTCTTGGATACTGCCTCTGGCTGAAGCAGAGGCAGCCCTGCAGACAGGTCAGAAGATCCCACAAAGCAAAAAGCGCTGAGCCCTGGTTGCTGTGTGAAAGGCTGAGCTCCTTTATAGGTTCAGAATGAGGAGAGCTGCTAACTCTGCCAAGCCTGGGGTTTGCTGCTGCTCACTTTGTTGGGCGCCCAGCAAAAATGGTTTTGTAGGACTGGTGCAACTAATTGTTTATGCTCTAGTCTCAGCCCTCCTTGGATCCTCAGCTTTGCACACATCCTCTGTGGGAATGTAACTGGTGCTTGGCACATCAGGTTTAAGGTATGGCTGCAATCCGAGAGTTCCATGTTGCCAGGTACAAATTTCTGCTGAGCAACATAAGTCACATAAAAGAAGGTATGGCAAAAGGTCAGAGATATTTGAGTTACAAGACATGCCAGCCACTAGCAATTTTGCTGTGTTGAGGTGTGCTTAAAGTGCTTCAAGCTTGCTGTTCTGTTTTTTGAGAAACAAATGGAAGCTGGTAGGGCAAAGAGAAGGAATTGCCTCATTTTTATAAGCAGAAGCCAAAAATTCATGGGAAGATTCCCACGTAGGAAACAGAAGAGCTCCCAAGTTATCTGAAGATAATTCAGCTATTCTGTAGAATGAGTAAATATACACCCTGAGAGCTAATGGAAAACGTTCCTTAAAACAGATGATAGTGCTGCTTCAAGAGCATATTTATTTAAAAAGGAAAGGCACTAACATTAAAATGTTTCGTTCAGAACATGCCCACTCCTGTGCCTGCAATTCCCCTCTTGTTTTAATGTTTTTGATTCATTTTTACTTTTAAGAACCTTTTCCATAAGGGAGCACCTAAAAGCTATGTCAGGCTGTTCCTGTAGCGGTACTTGCTCCAAGTCCAGAGTTTTTTCCCCTGAAGAGAACTTGCAGTTTGGTTCTCCAGTGCTGTTGCAGTGAAGTAGTTAGCTTGCTGACTAGCTCTCTCTTTGGGAAGTTTGTACCCAGAGCAAGAAAACTGTTTTTAATCTTCCTTTATGACCAGCAAATCGTCTCAGCTGCCTACTTTATCTACTTTGAAGCACAGAATAGCATTGCAGGAATGGCAGTACACATGTCCAACAGCAGAATGCACAGCCCAGAGCTGTGCTCAGTTTCTGCCTTTCAGCATCAGTGAGGAGTTACCTGCTCTGTTTCCTGGCACAAACAGCTGCAATAATTTGCTTGGTTTTGGGGACAGAGTGGGTAATCTAACAGTTCACTCTTTTGCTAGGAATCTACCATTTGGTTGCCTCATTTTTAAAAGTAACTTAAGGTAGCACAATTAGTATTACTGAAAACCTCAAGTCAAGTTTATTTGGCAGTAAAATAATTGCCGCACATACCTGTGATTAGTGTATGTAGATCTTTCCTTCAGAAGAAAATGAAAAAAATATCCTGTCTATGAAATAGGACTAGGCATTTTTCTCCTTTATATTTAAGAGACTTTTTTTTTTTTGAAATATTTTTGTTAACTGGGCTTTTGTATAGTAGTGTTGACTGAAGTTTATTGGTATGTGAAAAAGAGATGGGTTTTTTTCTGGTTAGAATTTCAGATTTTGGGGGAGTGGTGTTAGTGATGTCTTGTTTTTCCTCTCCAAACACTTGAAGTTTTGATGTAGATCTTTGAGGCACCATACAGGTTGTGACTGGATTGATCCCTTGTGCAGCTCTTCTGAAGAAACAAACGCTAGCCTGATTTTATGTGGAGGGAAATTACATAAACCTCAATGAGATTTTAAAAAGAAAAAAAAAAAAGGTGGGGAGCTTTCTGACACTCCCTGTTGTATGGGGGGGTGGGGTGGGGGTGATGAGTCTTGCTGCTTCAGACATGCTGCTTAACCTTGCCACGCAGGCTTTAAGTAAAACGGAGAAATAAATTCATACTTGCAGAAAAGAGTGTTTCATATCTGCTTAATGTTTAGACGGTTACAAAGAACTAACATCTGTCGAAAAACCTTAGAAATCAGTTTAAAGAGCATTCAGAGGAATTCTGAGGCTATTGATGCTCTTCTGCAATGCGATGGGTTCACCGCAAGGTGGCGATATGCGATTGGGCTCTCACGGCTGCCTGAGGATTCCGGAATAAACAGGCGGCCGTGGGCAGTGTCTGCCTGCGCTGTTGTCTCACCGTTGTGGCGCAGCAGACGTGTTTCTGTTGCAGCTTGCGTATGCTCTTGATTTTTGCACTGTTGATTCAGAGCTGCTGCTGGCTCTAGACTGAACCCTCTGCGTAGGAAGAACAAGTTTAGACAAGGACTCTAATCGGACTGAAAGAAGTTGCAGAGCAAGTACCTGCCTGTGTGAGTGCGTGCACAGGTATGAACATCTGCTGTGCATAGTTTGTTTGTTATAATTGCTACCTTCGCTATGAGAGCTAATTTAAAATACAGATACAATTATGAAAGTCAAAGCAGGTAATTGCAAAAAAGGCAGCATAATTTTTTATGTAGCAGACTAGTAGAATTTTTTCCTGTATGCAAGTGTCCATGCCTCTCCTAAAGAATTGGTTAATATCAAAGATTTAATTCTAGGTTGTAGTCTGAGCCTAGTGGACATTGCACTTTATAATGGGCAATGTAATTGCTAGGTAGAGTGTGTGTAGGTCTCCTAGAAAGTGCCCCAAGGGAGCAACCTGAAAAGTCCAAAGGATTATCCCTGTGAGAAGTGAGCGTGAGTGTGGGGTGGGAGGCAGAAGTAGTTTAAGATTGGAAGTGGAACACTGCATCCTTCCAGTAGCAACAGCTGACTTTCATGTGTAATGACATTATTCTTCTTCTAGCTTTCTAAACTTCCTCCTCCTGTGAAGGTTTCAAACATACCACCTGAACAATCAGAAAGTTTGCCTTCATGGGAATTAAGGAAGCTTAAAGATCTTTGTGGGTAGCTGTGATCAACATACTGCTGAGTCTGTGTTTAGTGAGTTAGACAACCATTCGTTCCCTCTCTTAGGTTTCAAATCCGTTCACCAAACACCGTGTCTCAAGCATGTTTTGTGTGTCCCAGTAGCTGAGCATTTTTGTACATGACTGAGTGTGTAGAACAGAGGATCAGCTTGATAAGACACTTCCTATTTGTGCACTGTTCGGTTGGTAGTAGGAATCGCATCATTTGTTCATGGGCTGTTCTCTGAAAAATTATTCAGTGAGCAGAGAGGGCAGAGCTCTCATTATCTTCTAGCTTGTAAAAGTTGAGTCTTGTCCCTTTTTGTCCCCTGCCCTGCTTTGGGTGGAGGGAACTGAAGATGGCAGGTGGTGCCATGTCCCATGATAACCTGGTCCTCAGCATGCAGGCAGGAGTGTGACAGTGGGTGGTAACTTCTTGAACAGGGAAAAGTCACCTGTTACAGTGACTTGTGAGAAAACCTGTTACAGAAAGCTTTCGCATCCAGGCAGCAATAGCTGCCAGGTACCACCATGAGCATGGATGGTATTGTCTGCCCTGAAGAATTGGGAATGCAGGTGTAAAAAGGAAAGACTTCTTAAGGTTCATGGCAAGTAAACTGGTCTCAGAGGAATACTTGTGTATCCTGCTAACCTCCTCATGCTATGACAGAATATAGGGTTTTTTGTCTGTGGGTAGAAAGGCTAGAAATGAGCTGTCTGTAGAAACAGTAGTAGTGGGTATGTGGACATTTAAGCAGAACCTTCGGTGCATTTTCATTACTGGATTGTTTCAGAGAAGTAAATTACATGTGTTTTGTGGGAGCAATAAAAGTTAGCAATGTACAAAGAAGCATAGACAGCAGGGTGTTAATGCTTCTAGAGGACTTCACTCTCTCTGTAATTATTGTTTCCTCTCTCTGTTGTCATATGTTGCTTTTAAAGTGATCGCATCAGATTTGTTCTTCCACTTAGCAATGGCTGCTTTTTTTGCACAAGAATTTTTTGGGTTCTTTTGAGATGTTAAAGTGATTGAAATGAAGATTACTCTGACGTGTCTGCACTTCAAAGGATGTGAAACTGTATTAGCACTCAGGTTGCAAACAAAATCAACTACTCCATTTCCATTGCCTTATGGAAATGGTAGGTAAAACAGGATACTGAAACATCCATTGCAGCAATGAAAGCACTTCAGTTTATTGAAATCACAAATGTTTTTTAGAGTTATCTAAAATGCTGCATATACTTTTGCATCTCGCCTAATTTTTTTGTATGCATGAGATTTCTCAGGTCCATTTCACTTTTTATAGAGAAGAAATAGTGGGACTTATTTTTAAAACCCTGTGTCTTCTTTAAAAAGATGAGCATGTTGCTATTCAGGACTTACCCATTAAACCTGTGAGTTGCTGCTTTCTGTGGGTGAGTGGTAAAGCTGCTCCAGGTAAAAGGGCTGTTCCGCATGGTTTATGTGCTTTGTTAATACAGAAGTCATATGCCATCCCAATATTTTATTTTTCAAATTGTGAAAAGGTCAAGTTCTCGCGAAGACCCACCTTGTTTGTATTTCTTGTCTGTGTAACTGAGGGCCTGCCTTGCTGGTTGGGGAGCAAGGAGGAGGATGTTCTGATGGTCTTCAGCCATCGGCAGTGCCTGATATCCTGTGCTGTGTCTCAGCATGTGGGTGCAGCATCCCTGTCTTCTCTCACGTTCTAGCACTAGAAAGTACTGTGGCTCTTTCTATCCCTACTTAAAATCTGTCTTTTGTGAAAACTAAATAAAGACCTCCGGTGTTCGTTTATTCAAAGCAACATGTGTGAGATTTGTTGCCTGGATCTTAGTGACTGGGTAATGAAATGGTACCTTCCTCAAAGCAGTGTGCTCCTCTGAAAACGGGCTGTCGGTGTTCTGCACCGCTGGACAGAGCCTGCCAGCTCTGGGTGCCTTGCTCCGTGCAGCTGTGAGGGTTTAGGTCTCTTTTTGTGGAGTATGAGTGACAGACAGCCTTCCGGTGAGCTGACTGCCCTTCAGCTCTGGCAGAAAAGGGCTTGGCATAAATATTCTTCTCAAGTTTCCGACTCCCAGTTCCCTCCTCATGGAGGGAAAATACACTTTGGGGTTTACTCTTTTTTTTCTTTTTTTGGTAAAATAATCCTAAACACTCGGCAGAACGAATTAGACAGTGTTGTAGGCACAGAGAGCCAGGGCAGCCCTGCGTAATGGAGCACGAATACGAGATGCTCCGAAGGAGGGATGGGTCTCACTCTTGCGTTGGTACTGCGGGTGCAGGGGCCTGCATCCTCCTGGGCGTCCCGCGCCCACGGCACGGTTTCTCCTCCGCTGTCAACGCTCCTCCAGGGACTAGAAG
>NW_010397715.1:8438-13454 GCF_000710305.1 Buceros rhinoceros silvestris | reverse complement strand
AGCAGGCGGGGGTGGGTGCGGTAAACGCTACTGAGTATTTTCGTCCCGGTTTTACTCCCCGGGGGGTCTCGGCCGGTTTGTGTCACCCGCAGCGTCTTAAAGAGCCGGTTGCTGGAGTAAAGTTTCCAAGCCTGGGCCGATGTGGGTGCGCAGTGTTGTGTTATCATGTTAACTTACTGTTTCAGGTGGG
Organism: Buceros rhinoceros silvestris; assembly: GCF_000710305.1. Lineage (NCBI taxonomy): Eukaryota > Metazoa > Chordata > Aves > Bucerotiformes > Bucerotidae > Buceros > Buceros rhinoceros. The sequence goes on along the minus strand of NW_010397715.1, from coordinate 13,264 downwards.
TATTGAGCTGTTAACCCACCCCTTGTTCTGTAACGCGGCCCGGTGGGTGAGGTTGGGTGCTCGGTTGTGTCTTAATTCACTGGTAAAATGTAATTCCTGGGAAAAGGAAGTAGTGGCAGTAAAAGCATCAGTGAAATTTGGGACATACGAGCCAAACTGTAACGTGTCTTTGGTTTCTTTATGTGATAAAACTTCCAAGGGATCACCCAGCCTTGGAAGTTCTCTGAAATGACGCTTCCTGCCTGTAGTTGCAGTAACCTGGACTAAAAGCTTGTGTACGAGGTGTAGACTAGAAGTTATTTACTAGGAGTAGTGGTCTTCTTGATTGAAATTACGTGGTTTAGAAGCTCTTTATTTTCAAAGTTGCAGGTTGTGGTATTGACAAACACCCCATAAAAGGGTGAATGTTCTCTACCTACTGTTCTCTAGCAGTTCGCTACCTAAAATTTTCACCACGGATCTCGAAAAGTCGATTTGAACAGTATTACAAAGGCGGTGGCAGATACAAACACAAATCTAATTGCTTTAAACCATGTTCTGTATGTTAACATTGGTTGCAAGTAGGTGTATTGAAAAACTTTAAGGAAAATAAGACATAGGATTTATTTGGGGGGGTGTGTGTATATTTCTTTAGAATATTGGCATTTGCTGACAGTTTAATTTGTAAATTGATTGCAAGGGCTATCAGTGCCAGTATCCTTCCCTGAACTTGTGAATTCCCAGAGGCTGCAGCTCTCACTAACCCTTGAAATGGTGGGAGAGGATGGTGACACTTCATACCTCTCTTGCAACAGAGATCGTTGAGCAGCATTTAGTAAACTCAGGTCTCCCCATCCCACTGCGGGGAGGAGTGAGCGGCTGCGGGCTGTGATTAAACCATGGCCCTGTGTATTCCCTTCCCGAATGGAGCAACTGTGTGCATCGAGCCTTGTCTCTCCTGGTGACACATTTAACTGGCCTTGTGCACTGTGCCACCAGCTGAGAAGCTGAGTGTTTGGGTCTGCTCAGGAAGAGGTTTTTGTGTTGCTCCAGGTCATAATGTAGTTATCCGAGTCTCTTACCTTCTTGCTGCTGAGAGAAGTGATGATATGTTATGATACTGGCAAAATAATTCATTCCTTCTTGTGACTGTGGCTCTCACTGTTGTTTTTCTTTGCCTAGACCATGACAAAATGTTTAAGATGAGTGAGAAGATCCTACTCCTGTGTGTTGGGGAGGCTGGAGACACTGTACAGTTTGCAGAATACATCCAGAAAAATGTTCAGCTCTACAAAATGAGGAACGGTGAGTGGAGGAGAGCAGTCCCTGCGGGGTGGGAGCAGAGGTAATGGTAGGTAGAGTTTACAGCTGGGTGTTCTCAGAGCTGCTCTGGCCTTGTGGAGTGCAGAAAAGGTGGTGATGAAGCAGGGTGACGAAACGGAGATTGGGCTCTATAGTGTAAACCGAGAGGTTTCTCCAAGGCCCAGCTGACTTGTCTGTAATATAAATGACACAGTAATAGGTTTGTTAGTAAAATATTTCTCTTCCTTTGTCCATTGCATGACAACTGTTACCAGTTTTCCTGATATCCCAGAGTGAGAAATTCATTGTATTTTAATTTTTTGAAGCTGTGTGTTTTAGTGGTCTATACATTTATGAGCTACCTGGATTTTGAGGGCCCTTCTTCTGCTTGTAGCTTTCAGAATAAACTGGAATTCAACAAAAGGTGTAATGTTTTGTCACAAAGAATATCTTGTAATTTCCAAACAGGAGTGGGAAGTCAGGAAGTAAAGTGTGAGCTTGGGTCTGTACTGTCATCACATACAGCTGTTTCTTCTCCAGGTTATGAACTGTCTCCTACTGCAGCTGCAAACTTCACACGCCGAAACCTGGCTGACTATCTCCGGAGTCGAGTGAGTAAGGGCAGAGAGATTTTGGCAAAGGCTTAAAAATTCCCATTGTCAAGTAGTGGAGTCTGATGAAAAAGGTGGCAGTGCTGTCTTTAGCAATGAACTCACTGTGCTGAAAGGATGTTTTCTGAAAATACAACTCGATTTGCTTGTTCAAGAAACTTACCAGTAACTGATACAACTGTAGTCTTAAAACCGCAGCCTTGGGCCCAATAAACACTTTGTCATGAGCACTGCAGACGGGGGAGTGAGTTAAGCCTCTTTAACATCGAGATAAGGTTGTCAGTTTTCATGCAAATGCCCTGAATCCGTTTAATCTTCTTGAAAAATGATTTAAGCTGTTTGATGAGCAAAACAAGTGCCTTTTGTAAACAGCACGATGAGGCACTCGGTAAATCTCCAGTCCAGTCTGGAGCTGTATTTTCATGTTACCAGACTGCAGTCACTGGTGGTTCTCATGGTACTTTTTTGAGAGTACGCAAAGATGTTGTGAAGGAGACTTTGAAAGATCTGAGATTTGGAAGCACTGAAATGCTGTATGACAGAAAAGCAGGAGGAACAGGGTGTTGAAATGCAGCTGAACAGTTCGTGTCAGGGGTGGCTGTGGGGTGAGTGGTGCTGCAGTTCTCCCAGCACAGCACAGGCCTGGAAGGGGGCTTTATGGTAGCAAAAAAAGGCCAGTGCTGACCTCAGCTGTATTGCTGAGAGAGACCAGACTCTTCCTCAGGCACTCATCCACAAGAACAACCTGAGGCTGCTGTTCTTGTCCTGATGTGGATGACAGCTGGAGGCAGCAAGTTTAAGTTAACCGAAGTTGGTGCAAGTCCATGGAACTGAGCACAGGGTCCTGCCTCAGTCTTGTACACGAAATGCTGCTCTTCTGGTTTAAACGACTTCAGCCAACCCCTTGGGTCAAGAGATGGTGGTTGACAGCGATGCTGCTTGCTTCAGCTTTTGCTCAGATGGGATTGGGAAGGTCTGGGTGTGTTCTGTGGAGCTCTGTGCAGTTGTTGAGAAGGAGCAATGCTGCTCGGTGCCTGGCCTGGGGGGCTCTCAGCTACCTGGTGCTGGCGGCTCATCGTGGGGGTATCTGACCTGCACAGACTGTGTGGGTGAGGCCAACACCGAATGACCTGCCCAGGTTGGCAGGCAGATCTTTCTTACACAGGCTTTAAAGTACCTCTAACAGGAGTAATTTAACAGGCTTTCTGGTAAACTTGGCCAGCAGGATGTGGCACTGATGTGGCACTGTCTCTTTCTGTGTGCCCTGTCTGTTGGGGCCTGATGCTCTCCTCCTTCCTGAGCCCACGCCTGTCTTCCAGCTCACCTGCTCCAGATGGGCAGCACAGTGGGGAGGACACTGGCAAAGGCAGATGTGTTTGTTTACCGGAGACAAAACGTTGTGCTGCTGCAGATGGCGATGCCCTGGAGCGCGCGGCGCACTCTGACACTGCTGTCACACTACAGTGATCTCTGCACTGTGGAGAGAGCTCGTCTGCATTAAACATAGTGCTTAATGATTTCTTTGTGGGATGACGCAAGCCTTGCTGTCAGAACTCTTTTCCCCATGAATTTTGTTACATTTTCATTATAACTTGTGGGATACTGGAAGGGTTAACGCAGCTCTGCATCTCTTTAAATGGCATGTAGGATTCCTGGAGGCTACTGATGAAATTGATTGATAAAAATAAAAACTGAAAAGGTGAAAACATGCCACTGCCTCCTGTCAGGAGTGGGAAAATAGTGCAAAAGTAGAAGCGTGGTGGAGGAAGAGGTGGTTTGTTGCAGGCTTGCCACCCGCTGTGTGAAGCTTTTCCTGTTTTGGAAGGCGGGGAGTGGCCAACATGGAAACGGTGCTTTTTCAGGCACGGCTGTCATTGCTCAGCCCAGACTGGAGCTTGTTCCGTGTTGTTAATCACCATCTGGATTTCACTTAGGGACCCTGTGGCCTGCATAGCCCAGGTTGCTGAAGCGGTGGGGAATGTGTGAGGCCGTGCCCCGAGGCTGGTCTTTTGGTGGAAGGTATCAAGTGTAACTTCAGGCCATTACATTACCGTGCTCTGTTCTTTCACTGAACAGACAATGTGTGGTTTTTCATGACATTTCTCTTTTTAAAACATGGACCTTGTGCTCCAGGGTAGGATCTGAAAGGAGACTTTGATTTGGCCTTTAAGGTCCCAGCCCAAACCATTCCATGATTTTCGATGTCCATGTTGCAATTCAGGCAAACCTGGAACCTGCTCCGGAGCCAGCTGGCTCTCCCAGAGGGGAGCAGCGCTGCAGTTCATCTTCCACCAGAACCTGCTCCAGCATCTCCCCGATTCCTGTGCCGAGTCAGGTGCTGGTTTAGCACATCTAACTGCGGTTGTGGCGGTGGGGAATAGGAACACCACCTCCTGCCCCTCCAAACCTGATGCAGTTCGGTTCTCGTTGTGGGGCGCTGTTTAAATTCAGGTGACAGGGTCTGGCCCGAGTCCAGAGGAGGACTGGCAGTTCCTCTCTCACTGTCCACACTTGGCAGGATGCTTCCTCACGCCCACCTTTCCCCCTTGCTGTGACTTTGGCTTCCGCCAGATGTCACGTCACTGCCTGTCACCGCCTGCCTCCTGCTGCCGAGCTCTTATCACACTGTTCTCTTCAGCTGTAAATCCTGAAGAATTTCACACATCCCTTAATTGCTGCTGTTATTTTAAATCAAACAGCAGAAAGTGCAAGCTCCTTGGGATGAGAAATAGTGCTTCTAAAAGGAAGGTAAGTTTGGAAACAAATCTAATCTATCCTGGAGAGTCCTTTGGTAGCCTTTTAATCACATCAAGCTTCTGAAGAGTTCGGAGCTGCTGCCATGGACCTAATTACAAAAGCCAAGGCTGCCTTCGGGACGGCCAGAAGGGCTGAGGTGTCCAAGGAATGCCAGTCCCAGCAGGGAGCTTGCAGTTC
>NW_010397715.1:0-8337 GCF_000710305.1 Buceros rhinoceros silvestris | reverse complement strand
GGTGCTGGTGGCAGCTTTCGTTTGCCACCAGGGCAGTTGTAAAGCGATTGTGGATCTTTTCTAATGTTTGAATCCTGCATTTCTGGAGCAGTAGGGAGGCACTGGGGACACTTGATTGACATTGAAGTGTCAGTATGGTCTGTGAGACAACTTCTTAGCTCAAGAACTGAGGAGCAGCTCAGATCTGCTCAGTTCTGACACCATTTAGTCATGGTGGAGTGTCTCGCATTTGCCAGTGTTGGTAATTCAAAGTCACACAATAATTTGAGTGATCTCGTGTCATGGCTCTTAAAAATCAACTTGTGTGATGTTTCAGAATAAATAGATGATGAAATACAGACTAATTAAGCGAATACAGCTGCATGGTAACTTGTTTGAATATTCTAGACTGCTTTGAAGATTAAATCACACAATTTACAGTGACGTGTTTGATATATATTGCACTGTGCTTCATTCTTTCTTACTGTGTGGTAAAAGTAAGAATACAGTATGCTGTGATTTTTTTTTTTTAATTTTTTTTTTGAGCAGATTTGCTGTGCTTACTATCAAAATGAACCTTTTCCTACGATGAAGCCAATGTTTTGGCTTTAGGGTGAAATTGTGTTTGCTTGTTCTAATCTATTGTTACTTGCATCATTTTTTTCTTATTCTACTGCTTTGTTGATCTAGGCTTTCCAGCTTTCTAGGAGACATCCTGTTAGTGTGATTAATTTAATAAGAAACATGATGTAAATATGAAAATATTGGAAGTATATAAAAGCTGTTTTTGAATGTGTGCAATTCCAAATTTTTCTTGTGAGCCTGCATTTAAAAACAATGGAGTGCAGGTGTGTTTCATGGCTTTAAAGTACACACCTTGGAAGAAGATGCGTAGGGACATCTGCTTTACTCACTGAGGTGGACACACTGAACCTAAACCATGAAGGGCAAGGCCAAGGACTGGCTGAGCTCGAGTACAGCACAGCAGAGAGTTGTGGTTACACGATGCCATGACATAATCCTTTATTTCTTAGCCGTGTTCCATTGGCTCTGGCTGAAGCCGTAAACAAGGCTCAGAGAAGACAGCAGCTAAAGCAGCCTAAACTTCTGGCTGCAGAAAATGCCAACTGAAAAAAAAAGCTGGTGCTAACATGATTAATTTGGAACAGAAATAAACCAGTTTCCTTAGATGGTTCCTTAGATCATTCGCTTGGTCCAGTTAGCCTGGTATTAAAGATTAAACTTGGTACGGGCAATAAAAATGTAACTGCTGGTTACCAAGGCAGCTTAACGCTGGATATAACCAGTGCACTGTGTGAGACGGTCTGTGGTTAGCAGCAGTGTGACTGGGAAAAGAGCACTCAATTAACAAAGGGCTTCTTAGAAACTGCAGAATGTTCACGTTGTGCTCACATGCTGCAGCAAAAATCCCCAGTTTTTATGCTGAGATGAAAGAATCTGGTGTGAAAACAAAGTTTTCTTAAATTTTAACGTGCCATGAAAGCTGCAAGAAAAACCTCCCAACACGCTAGTTTTCAAGAGAATCAGAGTTTAATGTTTTTATGTGCTTCTGTGTTGCGTTTAATACCAAAAGCCCGGATTGGTTTTAGATGGGGACCCAGAACCTCCTACAGATGTTCTCGGTGTAGTTCTAGTAGCATCTCACAGCACAGACCCGTGACCAAGGCGTCACTGCTCCGTCAGTGGCACAGGGGATTGGGATCCAAGGGTGGGGGACTGGGTGACTGCTCTAACAAAACCTCATTTCTGTCTGTAGACTCCTTACCACGTCAACCTCCTCCTGGCTGGCTACGATGAGCAGGAGGGCCCTGCCCTCTATTACATGGATTACCTCGCGGCACTGGCCAAGGCGCCCTTTGCAGCACACGGGTACGGCGCATTCCTCACCCTCAGCATCCTTGACCGCTACTACCAGCCAGGTAAGTGGAGTCTGTGGAGAAGAAAATCCTCCTGCTACTGATAAATTAAAGGCTTAAACTGAAAGATTGACATCTGCTGAGTCAGGTGGTCCAGCACAGTTGTGGTTATGCTGGAGATCTGGATTTGGCTTTTGATTGGTGTAAGTGCGGCTCTGAAGGCTGTCTTCCGGCTGTGCTGAAGTGGTAACGTGAAACGAGGCAACTCCTTACGGTGTTTTCCTGTTCGAATCAGAACAGACCATAAGTGAAGGAAGTTCCAATTTAGTCTAAAACATGACTGGCTTTTCCTGGACCGTTTGCTGCCAGTAGTCTGGTTTTAATAAATAACATTTTGATAATAACTTTATAATCTACTCGCTTGTCCGTTGACTCCGACGTGAACATTTTCCCAGAGAATCCATCGTCTGAGGGCAGTCCCAGCTCCCACTGCTCCCTCGCTTGGATTGGCTTTGTGGCATGTGCTAAACAGGGAAGTGAGAAGTTCCTCCAGGCAGGAAGATCTCCAGCGCTGGGACTGGTGCTGGTGGAGATCAGTTGGTTTTGGTTTGTGGTTTTGTGCACGCGGCAGCTGTTGATCGTAACTCTGGGACATGTCTGTACCTGTCAGAAGTTTCAGTTTTAGAATCAATCTGGGTCTTAACGCTGCCGAGGAGAAAACATGGCCCCATCCTCCTGTGCAGGTGAGGAAAGGTACAGAGCAGGGATTGCTGTTTGTCTGACATCCTTGGCTTTAGCTGTGAAACTGCTTCACTCCTGTGTGCGAAGCTGAGTTTAATCCCGTAGCAGAGATGTTGGCTCAAATTCTTTCATTGATCTGCTGCAAGAGATGTAGCTACAAATGACCGTTTTCTTCTGATGGGACTTGAGACTGAGCAGTGGGTGAGGGCCTGGAGCAAACTCCAGAAACATGTTTTGTGAGATCCACAGAGCTTTGTTGTTTTTCAGTCACGTCCCTCAAAAGTGCTCCTGCTCCATCTTCACCATTGTGTGAGGAGAAAACGGGAGCTGTGCTGCGCTGTCATGGCTTGTCACCCCTGCAGAGTGCTGGATTTTATCCTAATGTGTGAGAGTAGCAGGGGCATCGCACACGTGCCTTTCCCATTATTAAAGCTAATACCCAGCAGGGATCGTAGTGCTAAAACCCACCTCTGCTGACTGCTGCTGCCTTGCAGCCGGCTGAGGACAGATGGAGCTGATTTAAACCGCAATAAACTGGAGGGGAGGGAGACGGCTGGGCTTCTCGGCAGCCCGGTCCCTGGCCATGGGAGGCAGGATTCCGTCATGCTTCCCATTCAGTGTAACAAATCGATTCTCAATGGCTTGTTGCAGCGTGAGCCCTTTGGTGCAGGGCGTCCTCAGTACATCTGGAAAACGTTTTCTGTGAGCTGGGAAGGAGAGGTTTTGGTACTCAGCTGAAAAGTTGTTTAAATTTAATAAAGTTTGGGTTGGGAGAGATGGCCTCTAATGAAATCAATCTGCGGGTGTTTTCTCTTTCAGGTATCACGCGTGAGGAAGCCGTGGAGCTCCTAAAAAAATGTCTAGAGGAGGTGAGCTGCCAAACTTGGGCCCTTATGGTTTTGAGAAAGGAGTGATTGTTTGCCATCATTTGCTGATATTTTCCTGTTCCTGTTGTCGTGGTTTTTCGCTTCTTTGCCAGAAGGGGTAATAGATGCGCATTGGCCAGATGTGGAGTAGCTACTGAGGAAAATGATTTGTGGGCACTTGTGTTGTTTTAGCATGGTTCATGTCCTCCAGAACATAAACTTGAAACTTAACTGCTTTGCTTTACTTCTTCTCCCATGCGTAGCATAATATTGGCACAGACAGTCTGTGGCTTCCTCCTTTTATGTTTGTTCTGAACGTAACACACACCCCTCTGTCCTGGCGTTACACTGAGCTGGCACATGCTTGTAAGGGTGCTTCTCTTCCAGCCTGTGCAGCCCTGTCTCACTGAGGTAAAGGTTTGACCTTAAGGTTCGTGGCCAGTTGTAGCATAAACGTAACCTTGCAGACTCCAGGGCCATTATCGTAGGACAATATTCCTCACCCTTGTCTTTAAAGCTGAGTGCAACTGGGAAGACAGATCTGGGGAAGCGTCAGGAAGAAGTTCTTTAAAGGGGGTCTGTTTGAACACTCACTGATCCCTGAGCAGTGAAAACTGCCCTAGTCCCTAACGTTTCTGGTCACTGGAGCCGGGATGGAAATCCTGATGTGCAGCAGTGTATCCCTAAAACCACACTGTCCTTCTGCAAAAGCTTTGAATGAGCCTCATCTCCCTTTGCCTTTTGTCTTTGAACAGCTCCAGAAACGCTTCGTCCTGAACCTGGCTTCTTTCAATGCCCGCTTCATTGACAAAGACGGCATCCATGAAGTGGAGAAGATACCCCTGTCCAAAGCCACGGCCTGACCTCAGAGATCTTTCTGCAGCAGTCGTCATCTTTTTTGTTCATTTTGGGTTTTTTCTATTCCCAAGTCCTGTACTGCACTGGGAAATTGAATAAAGATTGATGTTTATACAGCCAGTTTTATCTTAATTCTTATGATCCTTCCTGAGCGTTTAAGTCAAGTGGAAGGTGACACCTGATATACTGTTCATGGGTGCACGTTCAGGTTACTGATCTTTCCTCTCTTGAGATTTTACACACACACCCCGCAAAGTTTTCTTGTGTGGGGAAAACTGGTACTATGTTTTCTAGCTGACAATGTGCTGTCATCCACTCATCATTAAAGCTCAACAAACACCCAGTGAGTGTTTCATGCCGAAGGTACAGTATCTGCCTTATTTTTTCTGAAGTTGTTACCAGTTTGTTTTATAAAACACTCATAACCCAGTTTGCAAAGAATTTGCTTTGGTCATACTTTGTTTCAATCTAACCCAAGTGAAGGGAGAGATTTTTTTTGGAAGTGGGGGTGTTGCTGTTAACTCCCCTGGCCAAGGGTCTGTACTGGGAGGGAATATTCTCCTGGCACAGAAGGGTCAGAACTGCATTAAGTGTTTTAAATATCCCCTGATTGATCAGTCGTGTGCTTTTTCTTAATCGATGTATCCATATGTGAAGGCAGTTAGTGGTAAGTAGAACTGTGGTGCTTTTCGTGAGTCTTTGAGTTACTCTCAAGTAGCCGGAGCTTCGTTCCAGGAGAATAATCCCTGATCTGTCTGGGCTCTGGATGATGCTGCCTGTACCAGCCCCATTCACAGAACAGCCTCAGATCGTTGGCGTGTGGCTGGTACCTGTGGTCTGCCCAGGAGCGCTTCTCCTGAGGGTGGTTTCTGCTGGCGCCGCTTCCCTACAAGAACCACACTGGGTTCACAGTGTAAAATAAGCCTGGCTGCTTATTTTGTGTGCTAACAGACTTGGAAAAAGAATCTTGGATGGAGGACAGGACGCACAGGAGGATGTGCACGGGACTGGGAGCAGACCCTTACTGGTGTGGCAGTGTCCCATCTCTGGTCTCAGCCAGGAAAGGTCAGTGACAGACTGAACGGTCTGTGTTTGTCACAGCTGGTTTGGTCTTGTCTTCATGTGTTTGAGAAGGTTGGTTTCTTCCCCAAACGGGGTCTCTGCTCATGGAATGAGTTTAGAGACTGAGACTTGCTGCACATCACAGGAGAAATGGCAGCTCTGGTGCTTACCCTCATCCTGCCTCTCCAGGCTGCCCTTTAATTCCTAATGCAAGTCCTGTCAGGCTTTGTGGTTTAATTCTTTCCAGAGGGAGTGTAAGGATCAGCGGCTGCTGCTTCAGTCGTGGCTGCGATGGCTTTTAGCTGAGGCCAATGGTGAAGAACTCGGCAACATTCTGCTAGAACTTACGTTCTCTTTTAAAAACCTTTTCAAACATTTTTACACTTGAGAAAAGAATTCCCCAGCCCAATAACTTGCTCTTGGCAGGTCACACTTCGAGTGGAGTCAGAGTTCTGGTTCTGCCACGAAAATCTCACCCCTTCACGTTGCATTAATGTATTTGTTTAGCTTAATGTGCCGCGTCTCTAATTTATTTTACCACTGATGTTGACTGTGTTTGCAGGTTTTGTGTCTCTTTACAAAGTTGTCACTGCAGAGTGGCTGAGCTGACGTGCTGGTTTTGTCACTGCATATCACAGCAGGAACTCAGCTGCCGCTGCCTCCTCCCCCGGTATTGGAGGGTTCCTTGTTCCTGACTCCAAACACGGGGTGTGGTGCTTTTAGATTATGTGAGTCTGGCAGAGAATCTGCCTGGAGTTTTTATTGGCACCTATTTGCATGCAGGTGATTAATACACATAAAACAACTCTTCCCGGCGCACGCCCTCTTGGAGCCGGCTTGCCGTGGAACATATGTTTTGCCCGAGGGCAGGGCCCGGGATCTGAATCCCCCGTTGAGAGAGATTCAAGGGGTTGCATCAGGAGCCAGCAGAGCAGCAGCCTCCAGGAATGAATGGACACAGACCTCCGGTTCAGACCCCAGAACAAAAGAACTGGCCCAGGGTGAGGTTGGGCTGCAGCCTCGGGTGAGGCGGGTTCTTCTGAGCACTTCCCCAGGGCTTACGCTGCTGGAGGAAGGGGTGATCCTTCCACTGGACCACTCTGGTTGTTGTAAAGATCCTACTGATCTCTAAACGCAGAAACGCTCCACTTTCATTTTTGACAGTAATGTGTGGAATCTGTTTGAAAACCCAATGTCTTCAGCTTTCCCATTGCGTTACTTACGGAGAAGAAAACTTCATACCTCCTTCAAGTTTAGCCCTAAAGCTTCTGAAAACTGTTTTGCCAAGAATCCAGGAATCCCTTTTGGAAAGGCTCCCCTTTCCGAGTGAAAAGCATCTGATTCATTGTGCCAGGCTGCTCTGCTGTAAGCGGTCTGGGAGGACGGAGCACTGCAGGCAAGGACCGCTTTCTGCTGCGGAGATCTTTGGCTCTTTACTGTGAACAATGGATGTTGTAAACCAAGGTGAAGTATTCCGAGGGCGCTGCAGCCACAGCGAGCTGCTCTGCTTCGGCTGGTAATGCTGACCAGATGTGTTACCCCAATGCCTCAGGGCCTAAAGAGTTAACAAGGCCCTTTTTCTCAGCTTGGGTTTCCTGTTTAAAGATGGTCCCTTCCTGCGCACTGTGCTGGAACTGGGTGCACCAGCTCATCCCCTCCAGAGCTGGGGTTTGCTCTGGGATCGGTTTACAGGGGAACGGAGCTTCAGGCCACGTTGGCTTGGGCTTTGCTGAAAGAAGTCTGTGAGTAAGTGCAGAGCTCTGGCTTCTTTGCTTGGTGTTAATGACACCTCTGAGTGGAAGAGAGTCCGCGTTTCACTGTAGACCTTCATGTCTGGACACACTGGCATGGAGGGGGCAGTCGGTGCTGTGACAGCTGCCTGGCACGTTGTCCTTAGCACAACTTGGTGACATCCTCAGGAGCGCAGGGACAGAGAATTGCTTTTGTACAGAACAGCTTGACAACACCTGAGGGAGGAGAATGCTCTGCCTCTGCCACCTGTGCAGTGCCACACGCTGTCTGCCCGGGAAAGGAAACTTATCCTAGCTGGAAAAAGTTGATCCTTCAAGATATTTTTAATTCTTTGTCTTTGAAGGTTTAACCTTGTACAGAGTTCCTGTGTGGTGGTATCAGTCTGCCATCATCAGTAATTAAGTGCAGGAAGTTTTCCTGTGAGGGCTGATCAAACTGAACAGACAGAAGTTGTTTTAACAGATTTTTTTAAAAAGTAAAATGGAAATGGCAGAATGAAAACCTGCCGCTCCCCTGTTTTCCACGCTCCTGGCTGCGTTTGAAGCTCCATGTACTCCTGACTTGCCGAGGACTATGTTAAAAAATAAGTTGCTTGTCTTGAAAATGTGAAGTGACAGTTTCAGTGTTCTGTTTCTGTGCTAACGTGTGGTTCAGGAGTTACCCAATACGTGACACGTGCAGCCTAACCAGAGGCAGTTGCGGGAGGAGCAGAGAAAGCCCTGTGCTGGGTAGGAGTGGGAGAGGGGAGGATGCTTCAGACGATTGTTTCAGAATTGTCAGTATGTTCTTTTTCCCCATGTGGTATGTTAAAGACTGGTGAGACTTGTGAAAAATTAAATTCTGCTGATCAAATGGAGAGAGCGGTGACACTGAAACGTGATGGAGCCCAGTGCCAGCGAGGGTCAGTTTGGATCTGTACATTAACTCTGAGGCAACCGGTGGGGCCAGCCTGATAATCGGCCGGTCTGAAGTGATGGGTAAGTGATGGATAACCCACCTGGATAAGTGGCTTCTTTTGGTAAAGTACCTTTTGCTTAATAGAGGCTTCCTTGATATCATCAAAATGTGTTTATGCACCAGTATGAGAACTAAAGGAGTGCATCTCCTTTAGTTGATTTACAGAGGACAGAGGAGGCTCCATCACGTCGTGTGAGTATTTTTAAGATTATTAAAAAATAGCATCCTGCAGTCCTCCGAAGAAT
>NW_010397714.1:459-668 GCF_000710305.1 Buceros rhinoceros silvestris | reverse complement strand
ATTTTTCTTCATGGTTTACAGACAAATGAGGGGAAGGAAAATTGATGTGAACTTTGCTATAGCGAGAGGTCGGGTGCGGGCAGGGAGCTGGTTATGGATGAGCTGGGGGCTGCTGGGGCCGCCTGCCCCCGGGCCCCTTCTCCAGGCCGGATGGATGAGAGCAGTGGCGGGGTTTGGGAGATCCCAACTTCCGGGGGGACAAGCTGCCG
>NW_010397714.1:0-216 GCF_000710305.1 Buceros rhinoceros silvestris | reverse complement strand
CCCTTATTGGAGGGATGCTGGGGGGTGCTCAGGGTGCTGCTTGGGGGGCAGGACCATGTGGGCAGGGTTATGAATTCCAGCAGACGCTCAGGAGAGCTGCAGAGGTGGTTTGATGTGCGGCATGAGGCGAGCTGCTGCCCCAGCTTCTGGGGAGATCTCGGCTGTTAAAGGCGCCTCCAAGCCCACGGTCCTGCCCGGTATGAGATAACAGTTAAT
>NW_010397713.1:0-6993 GCF_000710305.1 Buceros rhinoceros silvestris | reverse complement strand
TTTTAATTTTTTATTTGTATTACTTTATTTTATTTATTATATACCAATCTTTCATATTTGTTTTTTTCTTCATATTCATTTTGAATTATTTTAGTGGTTTTTTAAGTGTATGTAGTCAACTAGATTATAAAATAGTTGAGAACAGAAGCCATATAGCTGTAAAATATATAGAGGAAATATTGCAACTGAGCTTACTCAAAGATCATATAAATTCTACTGAAGAAATCACAAATAGTTGGATTAATTTTTGTTGACTTCTGCATTGCAAAAGCCTAAACAAGAGATAAAGATGCATCTGTTTTAATGATCCATTGAATCCCAAAGCAAATGTTGCAGAAGACTGGGCAAACTGCAGGACAGTCATAGAGCTTTTAGCGATTTGGTTTGGTTTGGTTTGGTTTTTTTGTTTTATAGCTAAATACCCCTCCAGCACTCCCGTTCTTGGCAGGTTCCGGCCGCCCCGTGCCCGGGTCTGTGATGTCCAGAGGTAGAGCAGCGACTCTTTCACGGGCACCCCCTTGCCGTGGGGAAAGAGCTTGTGTGTCCTTGTGAGGTTGAGAGCTGTGCTGGAGGTGGAACATGCCTCCAGTGGAGTCTCCCAAGCCAGACAGGTCTCAACTGAAGGGTCAGACAAAGTGTGTCCACGGGCAGGATGGGCTCACTAGCCTTCGGGCAGCCATCCTAGGAGAAGGACAACTCTGACTCCAAAACTGGGCAGATGGAGCTCATTTAGCTTTGTAAAGCATCCATCTCAGAGAAGGATACTCTAACCAAACCTATGACCCAAGGACTTCGCTGTCACTGTCCAAGCTCACTAGGCCCTGGCAGATGAACCTCAGGTGTAAAGGGTGGAGCCAGTTCCGCTCATGCTGGTGCCTCACCTAAAAAATCCACCACGCAGGCCCGAAGGGTGCACCCATCGCTTGCAGTGAGCGTGGGAAAAGCCCTTCCCAGATCTTCGCTCGCAAAGCCAAGCCATGATGATGATAGCTAAATACAATAAGAGTTGGATGCAAAAAGCTGCAAGCATTTCTTTCGTCTTCTGTTCTTCGTGAATTCCTATTGAATTGGCAGTCTTACCCTGCAGTGTCATAAATTTCATATTCAGCTATATGCTCTTCATACACCAATTAATCAGTGCTGTTTTTGAAACAGCCTGCTAAAAATGAAGACACAGGCTAGACTGAAAATACAGTAAAAATCTAAGTCATCAGACTATATTTACCCATATAGTCTCTAACTCTGATGCATTTTATTTTTATATTTCCACTCTCCCTATACGTGCCTATCAACATACCCTTTACCTCTGTCCATGCTTTTCATGTTCAATGTTAGGCTTATTTTTCCAAAACTGTTTGCAAAGCAATTTAATCATTATATTCACAGACTTGAATAAATGATTTCTGGTGTATGTCTTCTAGAAGAAATAGAGAAGATCGACATCAAACAGAGAAACTTAAGAAAATGGAACTATAATTTCATAATTGTTGACATTCATCAGTGAGTAAATGTATAGCCTAATTCTTGTCCATTTTTTTCGTAGTCTACTCGTGACCATCAGATCTTGTCATGCTAAATTTAGATAATCAGCAATAGGACCGTTTGAGCACAGAGATCTCCTACAAACTCTCTTTTAACTTGAGGATTAGCATGTAATTTTGACTGGCATAGTATATTGACACTTGTCAGAGGTACTTCCTCACATCAGATGGTGAAGCAGCATCAGAGATTCATACCCCCATCCCATACTGATAGTTCCTCCTTTGGAAAAAGTTCAAATCCTGGCAGTCTGGTCAGTTCTGTTATTTCTGAGTAATCAAACTATTTTTTTCACAGAATTAATACAAAAGATGTATTATTCCTTGCAGAACATATAGTAAAATGTTTGTTAGACCTTAAGATACTTCGGTTTTGTTTTGTAGAAAGACTTAATCTCAGGTAGAGGAGTAATGCATCCCAAATCCCTACCATGTCTTCCTTCATTTTGTTATGAAATTGTTACCTAATATTTGATCCTTACATGTAAAGTATTCTTATAATAGAAGTCTATATGACTACAGACATAAACAGTTTAGGTGTAGCTTGAATATAGTACTCAAATCTATGAAAATTCAAATAATGTACTTATTGCTGTTCTTAGAACCTTGTTGCAGTATTTTTAAAACATTCTCATACATTGAACGATTTCCCTTTAGAAGGCATGAGAGATGTCGAGTTACAAACAAGACATGCATGTTAATAAGTACATATAGCATGAGGTAGACCTCTACCATATTCACATGCACCCTTAATACTTGTTTTGAGACGGAGTGCAGAATGGTGTGAATATACAGAATGCAAAACTCAGAAAATCAGATTTCCATTGACTTCTAAGGACATGAAGCTCAGAAATATTGACAAATAATGGCAAAAGGGAGAGTGAAGTAGTATGATGTTTAAGCATGTTTGGGGACAATGCTAAGAGCTGTATATGTGACTGTACAGAAAAGCAAATTCAGTGAATAGAAGTTATTCTCACTTTAGAAGTTTGGATATACCTGCCTATGGCCTGGCCTTACAAAATTGCATTGATACAAACAAAACCAGCTAGAATTCAAATTAAGTGGTTGTGAATGTTGCTTAAAAATACTACTACTCACATTACCTCCTGGATTAAATTGATAGTAAATGGATCCCTAAGTAGATTTGAAAACGTTTCCGAGCATGATAACTTTAATGCTGCCATCTGCTTTTCCTGGTCAATTCTCTCCTCTCTCAGACCTATCCCTGAAGGCACTGAGCTGTTCATAACTGGATCTCTTTGCACCATGGGGTGGAATATTGCTGAGCTATGCCCATCTGGATAGGAGATAAAAGGATCAACAAAGGGAGATTGCAGACTTCAGAACTTGAAAAGCATGGATTAAAACATTTTTTCAAAGTTATTTCCTATAGGACTGAGGTCTTGTCTGCTTCTCCACTGAACCACAACAGTCCAGGGAGAGTACTAATAATCTATGTCATCTCCACAAGGACAGTTTAGCTGGATTTCACAGTTAATGCCAGAGTGCTTGTTGGTGTGCCTAAAAAGTGACAAGCTAACAGTGCCCTCATACTATAATGTTCTCTTAATCATCCTACTGTAATTCCAGAGGTTAAGAAATATTTTTTCAAGTCATGATAAATGACATGAAAAGAATGATCAGATTACTTGAGAGTTTTAGAAGTCACTTGCTTAGGTTCCGCTTTTTGCTTGCAATTTAACCTAAACCTTGCAACTATATAATCGTTTACACCCATGTATAGTAATTTTATCAACTTGAACAGCATTTATTCCCCAAAGCAGAATCGAGTTCAATACCAGCTTAAAAATGTTTGCAGAATAGGACTTAGCACCTCAGTGGAGTTAAAAGCATCTGATGAAAAATGAGGCTTTCACAACCTGCAGCCAGGAAATAGTTTAAAGAGAACAGGATATTCCTAACTTCTAAAAAAACCCACATAAAAACCATGAAGTGATTATTCAGGACAAATCTCTAAAGCTTTGTTCAATATCTTTCGTGGACATGATATAGGTACAAATATGTTACAGGTAGAGATGTTGTGGCCAGTGAGACTATGATAAAGTTTGATAACTTTCATAAATTATATAGAGATCTAGGTCTACTAAAACTGAATTGAAGTTTCTTGAAAGACCAGTTGATTCACTCATGATTCTTCCTTTATCTAGGAGTCTGGAGATTTAAATGGATATGAATCCTTGGAAGATCACATTTCTAGTAATCACAAGAACATCACATGCTAGTTAAAAATCTTCGGCTTATTATAGAATTTATAGCACACAGAATTGTTTCTAGTTTTAGTTCCACCTACAGAAAATGAAGTAATTTAGAATATTGAACTAACTGAAGTGTATTCATTTGCTTTCTAACCCAGACTGTTAACCTGAGTTCATGATCGTTTCACTTGAATTAGTATATTCTTGTTTCATTGGCCTATATTCAGGAAGATACTGTACTTGAATGTCTTCAAATCTTTCAAAAGTTATTTGCTGTTTACTACTTAGCAACCCAATGTCATAGCCAATGATTAAGCAAGTTATCAAAACTATTTTTCTACTTTTATCCACTGCTGCCTTTGGGTCTTTATTTTAGATTATTGCATTATTACAAATATGAGATGGCTGAGGTTAAATTATTGATTGCTAATATGAATTTTCATTAAATGCTAATAATAGCATGTAGTGTAGTTGTGAGCTGCTGTGATAGCTATTTCTGAAGTATAGTTATTATTCATGACTTCATGCATCAGTTTAGATAAATATTTTTTACAAACTGTGCAGTTTGAATTTGTTTTTCTATTCATGGGATGTGATGGACCATTTCAGTTACTTATTGCTACTTCTTTTTTCTGGTAGGCTATTTGAAATGTTTTACATAACATAATTTCAAAGAATAAATTATCTTGTTGGTACACATATCCCCCTGTTTGCATATGAATATGGCATTCATATAGAGACCAGCTATTCTTCTCAAATTTATGCAAGGAAAAAATCCATGTCCATGAAAGTTTTCAAACCAAGAATAGCAAGAAATGTAGCTAACCATCTCTAGAACAGAATTTCAGAGAGTAACTGTAGGTGTTGGTTTTGTTTATTAAATGAGCTCTAGCTTTAATCTTGTTTGTATTATAGGAAATATTCATTAACATGTTACAAAATGCTAACAAAGCCAGTCTGATGAGTACATTTTCAGCTAACCTGTACCTAGCCTTGACAAAGGAATGATGGAAGGAATGGTGCCTGGAGTTTATTAAACTTGTCTGCAAAGTTGCATTTCTATCATTCCAATTTCTAAAGCAAAAAGCCATGCAGGACTAAGTACAATGCCATGGGAGGTGTTTGCACTGTCTGCAGGCATCAACGCAGATTCCTGAAACAGGATCCTAGGCTCCATCTGTGGGTAAGGAAGGCCAGTTCAGAGTTCCTACTCCAGAGGTAAAAGAGTGAGAGTCGAGCAGTCAGCATGAAGGAGCCCACAGACAGGATGAACAGCGTTTATATAACCTCATCCATATGCAAACAGTCCAGTGAGTTGCCAGAGCTGTGCCAGCATGCCACCCACTCAAGTAACATCTTTATTATTCATTGAAAGATGCCACAGTTTTCTTTTGGTATTGCAGAGCCTGTGTTAGCAGGCGGTAAATATTACAGAAGGTAGTTACAGAGTTTTTATGTAATAAAGCAAGTTACCACTGAGAACCTGACTTTTTGTCAGGGAGCAGAGAGAGTCGCTTGTTCCCTAATGGTAGTGAGCTGTGCCCTCACCCATGGGGTACAGTCCCATGAGGTCTGCACCCAGTGGGCAGAGAAATGTGCTGATAATATGCTCCAATGACCACCCCAGAGAGGCCCCAGAGAGATGACTCAGGTCCAGGGTCCAGCGAAGGAGCCCAGCCAGGAGCAGAAGGAGACTGGGGCAGAGATAGGAATGGAGACAAGGCTGTAACATGGGTTCATAGTCTATGCAGCAGGCAGGGCTGAAAATAGGGCTGGAAAATGGCTGCTATATCTGAGCGGTCCATCCAGGAGATGAACTACCTATGCTGTAGGTCACGTGTCCCTCCAGTAATTAAGACCAGAGTCAGGACCAGAGACTAGCACTGTTGCGGCATTGCTGGGGCAAGGACTGACAGCCTCAGACTGAGCTGAAAGGGGGTCCTGGGCCATGGGCAGGGTGAAGAAGGCCTGGGGAGATGCTGAGCATGGACAGCAAGGCCCATTGGTGCCATCAAAGCCCTGGCACCTCTGGATTTTATTCATTATTACAATTTTATCTTATCGTATCAGTGAAATTTGAAAGTCGTTACTGATGCATATATAATTCTCTTCCAAGATTTTGAATGTTCTAAGAATGAAATAGGTGAGGGGTAGCTGTTTTTTAGTAAAGAGCTTCAACTTAGCTTTGTTCCCATTGAAACGTACTTCTTCCAGTACAGATTTAGAGTTATCAACTTTACAATTAGCTGCTGGTTTACAGGGAAGAGCTAATGCATGTAGCAGACATTGTCCTGTATCTCATCTATAAAAATGTTACATTAGGATTGCCTCAAATACCAAAATCCAACCTAGACTCAACTCTAGACACATCAAATCTCAGGGGATAATTTAATCTGAGAGAAATAATTTAATTTTAAAATGAAAATTTTTTATCTGCTTTAAAATGCTTGCAAGGGGAAGTGAGAGGAAAAAAGGGAAAAGACAGATGTGAAACAAAAGAACAGATTGTTGTAGCTGCAGATGAAGGATGGCAAAAGAGCAAGTGATCATAACTCAAAAGGAGCATAAGTGGAAATTAGAGAAATAGAGAGTGTAGAAAAGGAATTACGAAGTGAAGCTAGAAAGAACAAGAAGGAAAGAAGGGAATTCACCTGATCAGCTGTTCAAAGAAGGAGTTTGCTCTGAAATCTGGTGCACTGGGGAGGGAGGAAGCCTCTGAGCCCAACCAGGCAAAAGAAAACAAAAGACAAAGTACCACACTGTCTTAGGTTGAATCTGATTTCCAAAATAAACCCTGGATAAATGCTTATCCTTCCATTATGTATACTTTCAAGATTCATGATTACAAACATACATTTATGCAGTTCACTGCAGTGTCAGTACAGGCATCTCATTTCCACAGCTCTCCACAGGACATTGCAGCAGTTACTGAATCTATGAAATTACCATTACCATTTATTTAATGGCCCAATTTAACTTCTTCAGATATCTCTGTGCAGTGAGTGCTCTTTCAAACCTTTTTTGAACAGTTTTTTCAAATACTTTTCTTTTACCCAGTTCCACGTGTTTGCTAGTCCAGTGTTGCTTAGCACAGAGCTGTACAATGATTTGCTCAAATTTGAAATTATGTAAATTTGTTTTTATGGTGCCAGAAATTATTGCATAAAGGTTTGGGCTTGCATAGTATTTTTAGCAAGATTATGTAGTGTGTATATATATATATATATATATATATA
>NW_010397712.1:0-2516 GCF_000710305.1 Buceros rhinoceros silvestris | reverse complement strand
CCCTTTCCTCCTGGAACAGAGAAGGGACTGATTGGAGAGAAAGAATTTGTCCTGTGGTTTGGCCCTGCCTCAGCCAAACCAATGACAACAGAAACAACTTGTTTAAGAAAGAAGTTGTACTACTGCACTTTGTAAAATGGTGAGTCAATGATTTAATTTTTGTTATGAAAATTTCTTTAGTTAGCTTAAAAAATGTCACCATATGAATATCTCTTATCATTCATTATGCGATTGTACCACAGAGAAGACTTTCTAATGGTAATGCCCATGTTGTTCACTAAATATTCTTTGTCATGATTAACTTACTGTGTCATGTTTTCCTATACCCACAGCATAGTCTATTTTCTGATTGAAACTCCTGAAACGAAAGGGTTTCTAGGGTCCAGTCTTTTGTTAAGAAGTTACTGTTCTGATACAGTCCTGACTACTTACATAGTGCTATGTTTACAATCTTACACAGTGCTTTATTGTCAAGCCCTTCAGTTTATTGACCAAAGTAGAAAGTTTAGGCTTGTTCTGGGCACCTAATAGCACCAGACCGAAAGGTCATCAGTTCTGCGTCTGGGAAGGGCAATGAGCAGATCAACCAGATAATATGGAGTAGAAACCATTGCAATAGAGGTCATATTGACTAAGATCAGTTTCATTGTGAAAATTAATTCTCTACACCATTATGGAAGTTAATGCCTTCAGCCAATGTCTAGAATAAGGAAATCACTAGGATAGGATTGTTAAGAACTAGTTACCTTGAATACGTACGTCAGCCAATTTTGCTTTAAAGTATAAAACTGTGTTGATTGCTAAACAACCCATTGAGGATATTTCTGTTTCTCTAAGTCAGTGTAACTTTTTTGACCACATATTCCTTTAGTTAAAAATTTCTGAGCACATACTCCCAATATACACATATTTGTTTATTTGTAAATTTTAGACATGTACTAATGAAGTTTTAATATTTTCTCCTCATGCTCCAATAGACTGCCTAGTGCACTCCCAAAGGTAGATGCATATACACCCACTTTTGGAGACCACTGCTCTAATTGAGTGATTTATGTATATATATATATATATATACAATGTACACACAATCATATATATACACACATTTACACACACACATATATATATAAATGTGACTGCAACACAATTATTTGTTTTTACAGATAGATTACATGACAGTCTGATAGCTAGCATCTGTGAAATTATTGGATATATAGACACACAAAATGCTGATAAACCAACCAACCACTGGGACTACAACTTACAGACAAACACGAGGGATGCCACTGGAATGGAAATAGACTGGAGCAATTCCATACAATTTTTCATGTACTCAAGGCAAAAGAAAAGGCATTGCCTCAGCTAGAAAAATAACCCTTTAATCAAACTGCAAGTCAGCATGCACTAATGTCATATTAAATGTAAACAGGCTTCGCAGTATTAACAAGAAAATTTAGCCACAGCCAAATTTGTTAGGAAAATCAATAATTCTAAAATCCTCAGCTGGTGTGGGATAAAATAATCAGCCCATTAGCACTCATCCTCCAATTATATGGAGAGAAAGTTTTCTTTGCTGCAACTGAGAAACAGAGATATAACACTGGGTAAAGATAGGATTCAGCTATAAAGTAAAATTCTTACTTTACATTGTTCTCAGTGCCTGGTAATGACAAAGCTGTTTGAGTCACCAAATAAGCAGCAGAAACATGCAGAGAAGACTCTAAATAAGGAAAAAAATTACCAGCAAATCATGGGACCAAGTTCCTTCAGAGACCTTCCTTTGGTGCTTCTTTCCCCAAAAGGCCAGGAAAGGTACCTGCTTACCTACCTCCTCCAGGAACAATGACTTCCTTACATCCTTTGTTAGGGGCCTCCGAGAGGTGATTGACTTTATCCCATCCCTCACCTCTCCTTGCAGGCAACTGCCTGGTAGATCCTGACTGTCCCTCAGTTGTGACTCTCACATGAATTCCACCTGATGGTGGCTGTGCTCTGTGTCAGATTCGGATTTGGAGGAGAGGAAAAAAAAGGGAATAAAAAGAGAGGGACCTGCATTAGGCCTTGTCTGCACAATCAGCTTTTCTGAACTAGGTAAAGGGATCAATCTGAAAGCACAGATCAGCAAGAAAGGTTTCACAGGTTGAAATTAGAGAGGAAAGGACTTCCAAAAGGTTTGTGACTTCTGTAACCTTGGGGAGAACGTAAACTCACTCGAGAGCTACATAAAAGAGTTTTAAAATAGTTTGGCTGGGCTTGTCTGGACTTGTCTGAGCTTTAGGGATAGAAAACCAGTGAAAAAACAGGTTTTAAATTAAAGGGGTGGAATAAAATCAGTTTAATGCTCAAAGCAATTAAAACCATAAATCAATCATTTAAATTCAAACAGGACAGATGATAGAAGAGAAGAGAAGGGAGATGTAAATAAATACATAAATAAGTATATACAGAGAAATAGACATTCTCTCCCGTTCAATCCACGTCTGCATTTATCAAACAAAGCCCCCCAATGTGGCCGC
>NW_010397711.1:3980-15707 GCF_000710305.1 Buceros rhinoceros silvestris | reverse complement strand
CCCCCCCCGCTCCGTAAAAGCACTCTCGAGGTGTTACGGGAGTGGGAAGGCGCAGGGAGCAGTAAATACCCTAATTGTTCTGGGAATCTTTTGGCCATGAGAGGTGTTTGTAGGTTTTATTTTGTAAATATTGAGCGAGGAAGTGAAGTCTGAGGGAAAAGCTGTGAAGTGAGGAGTTCCGCATTCAGCGTGGAGACTGTCTCATTATTCTTGTAGAAAGAGCGTCAGCCTGTGGTAATATTTTGAACTGCTTTAAGATGCGGCTTTTCTGTTATGTGCCTTCCTTTGCAACAGAGAAGGGTTTGCAGAAGTGTTGGAGTTGGTGGATTTTCGTTCCTGGCCTTTGCCTTGCTTCTGCATGGCCTACAGTTAATCATTTATGGGCATTATCTTCTCATCGAATTGGAAGATAAAAACAGACCCTTTGTTTATATTGTACAATCTCTAGTTAAGTACAAAAGGAGCTACAGCTGTGAAGTAAGACTGCCGAAGCTTTAGTTTTGATTAGAACAGTAAAATAGCTCTGTACAGAACCAAAAGCAATATTGGAACCATAAGCAAGATGTCAGGCCGTTCTGCTAGGCTTTTGCTTTGGCAAATACAGGGTATAATCACTGTAGGGCATACAAAAAATACGAGTATCAGTCTCGGTGTCAGAGCTTACAAAGAATACTGGTTTCTGTGATGTAGAGAAAGTCTTCAGGAAAGATTGTTCATTTTACGAACAGCTTCTAAGGAGCAAGGCTTGGCCTCCCCGGAGAGGTTTGTCTTCATAAATATGAAATGATCTCACTGATGGTGTGACTGTCTCTATATTCCTGTTGAAGGAAATGGGAGACCATAAAATATTTCATCTCTTGGGGTTGTGTTGGTAAAAGTGTATAAAAAGATGGGACTTGGCCACCTATGATCTGGATAGGTTGGAGGTAAAACCATTTGACTAGTTCTTCCTGTTCTTTTCTTCCTTGCTGCTTCAAGGAGAAGCTCAGACTGTGTGAGCCAATACATACGCAGAAACTAGCCCTACCTCAGCTTAGAAACTTTCCCTGCAGTACTGAAAATGCCTGGAAAACTTAATGTAATATTTAATCCTCTAGCTCTCTGGTTATTTTGAGGAGTATAAAAGATACTTAGATATAGAAGTCTATAGAAAGGTCTTGATATTACTTTAGTCTTCGCATTTCTTTCTCCTTGTTATCTTTAGCCACTTTAGATGATAGCTAATTTGCTATCACCTGCAACGAATTATGGGTACATTACTCTATCATGGTGCTTGGCTTTTGGGAGTGCCATTTCAGGTTTGTGTATGGAAAGCAATAGGTAAGCTATTAAAAGCATATTAAAAGTTGATGTGCATCAGGTGTCGATATCTCCTGCAGTATTCAAGCTGACTGGATCGTGGTGAGAAATTTTGAGTGAGTTTCTTCACAGAATAAACTGCCTAGGAAGATGTTCATTTGGGGGAAAAAAAAGGGGGTAGAGTTCTGTGTTTGGTACTAGGAGACTAACTCTAGTCAGACTAAATAAGAACACCAATGAAAATGTTATCCTTTTCACTTACAGTCATTTCCTCTAGAAAAGAAAGTCAGCTTTTAATCAGAAGCTAATCATGACCTTTGTAAAGCCCTTCTTCCACTTTCTGGTGAATTACAGCTATGAAGCTCAGAATCTCTCATACTGCATGTTATTACTAATGACTTGTTAGGTATCCCTATGTTGTTTAAGGGTAATGAGACTGTGATGCCTATTTGTCTCATTCACATAACACTCACCATGTTCTCACTCCTGACTAGGTTTTTTTTTTCCTGGTGTATCTGGTGTTGATCTAGGGAAAACGGTTTTCTGTATTAAGATCTGGAATTCATATGGGTTTTCTGAACTGAAGTCAGGAAACATCTGTATCATGTGTATATGTTTCAATATGCTACATGTCTATGGTCCAATAGGTAGCAAAGACAGCCTCATTTTTAAGTGACCTGTAAGTTGTTAGTTTGCTTTGGGATGTGATTGATATGTTTAATTTTTTGTTTTCTTTTGGTGTGGATATGCTAGAGAAGTCTCTCAACATAAATTTGTGGGGTTTTTTTTATTATTATTCTTGTGCTCTACCCTCCTCTGTTGGGTTTCTAGCACTTCTCATAAGGCAGAAGGCAACAACAGAAATAATCCAGGTCTGTAAATCTCTGAAATTTCAGATGCATTGATTTTTACTGGAGAAAATACATGTTGCCTTGTTCATGAAATAAATATCTCTGTCATAAGTCATATTTAATTCCAAGATATCTTATTTCCACTTCCCAACCCGTGCAAAAGTAATATCCTTCCTTACAGTACCATCCGTTCTCCTTCCTGAAGGTAACCTGGGATGCTAACGTATAATCCCGGGGTAAATAGTTTCAGCTTTATTTGTAGTAGAAGTTAAGATGCGTGTTGGCTTATTTCCAGCAGAAAGTTTTGCAGAACATAATCTCTATAAATATTTCTGCAAGAGGGCACATGAAGGGGAAAATGAAGAAAATAGCATTAAGTGTTTTACGTAATGCAAATTACATCTGTGTGATCAGGATAAACCTATCTTCTCTATTTTCTTAAAAATGTCCTACTTCTGTAGTGTGTTTTATAATCTGAAGCTATAAGAGTGCTCGCTGCAGATTTCCATTTCGTCTATGATTACATATGGTACAGAAGAGCCTTTTTTAAAAACAAACATTACTGAGGTGGCAATGGCTTTAATGTCATACCACATCACACCACCATGGGCTTTTCTTAGATTCCTGAGGAATATCACAGGGTCTTTATGGAGGCTATTTTTTTGTCAAAATGGTTTTGGACTGCTTGAGTGAAATAAAAGCACATTCCTGAACAGGAAACTCACTGGAGGAGCCGGGCCTACCTGTGTATACTTTGAACCTATCAACACTTTAGAGACTGAATGTGCTAATTTGTAGGAGCTGTAATTTGTAATTGGATCTTTTAACACTAGATGATCAATACTCAGTTTCTCCTTTTGGTGACCATACATCACCATATGCACGACGGTCACAGATGAGGTGGCTCAAGGTCTGGTCTGCAGTGATTGTTCTGCTGCTGGTTCACACATCGGATGTTGGTTTTGTTTTTTTTTATATAGTACCATGCTGATTGTGGAAACTGCTTTTTCACATCACTAATAATACATTTTTTTAGTATGGTCTTGTTTAGTTCTGCAAGCTGTGATATAGGGCTAGACTTTAAGTATTATTAGTTTTTAAGAAAGAAACATTGTCTTCAGGCTCTTTGTTCAGTGCTCTTCAAGGTTCTTCTGGGTTGGCTAGTGTACAGCATTTTCCTCTGGTAATACAATAATTTTTTTATTAGAAAATGCATGTAAACTGCAAGGCCACGCTTGTAAGAGAATTGAGGACCTGTTGCAACATGCTGATTTCTCTTGAGTTCCTCTGCTTTCAAGAAAAATGGTTACGCTTCCATGCACCGATGCTCAAATGAGAGACTCTTCGAGAACCTTAAATGCTGTAGGGTGATAATTAGAATTGACTTGAGCAAAACGTGGTTTTTTTCCAGGGAAAACTGAATATTAACAATGCCTCTTGATTTGAAATTGAGTGTTATCTTCCCTGAAGACAAGGCTTTGACCTACACGTTCTTTATCTTGATATCTTTTCTTTATAAGGACAGGATGAATATTAAAGGAGGCTGTATGTTCCTGTCTTTGATATGCTTGAAAATGAATCTCATCTTTTAGAGAGGAGATTGCAGTACAGCTAGTATGCTGACAATTCACTACTGGCAGTTATCGGATAAGTTTCTTCCTTTTTTCTTTCCTGGCTTTGTTTTTCTTCTTTCCCAGTGTGTTTTACTGAGGATGGCTTGAATCACAGTTGATCCTACACCAGTAGATATTCATCTGCTGCTCTGAAGTGGCAGCTTTTTTGAGGAATATCTGCCTAGTTTGAGATTAAATTGCTTTTCTTATCTTGGGTATAGGTCTCCAGAAAGGCAAATAAATATTTACTTAGTAAAACAACTGCTGCTTCTACTGAACTGGTATTTTTGTTGTTGATAAGAAATATGTCTCTTCAGGGAAGTAAAAAAAAGGGAGAAAGTGATAAAAGACTGGAGAGAACGAGAGAGCGCGCCTACAGCTTTAGGGTATGATTTTTAGAGGTTATCAGGGGTTAGAACAGTTCTGTAACGTTTGGTTAGAAAGCATTTGAAGTCCTTTCAATAGCAATGGAAATACTAAGCTGTTCCCTTGATAACAAGTAAAAAGTGCATTTGGTGATTTAATGAGTGTCTTAGCAGTCTATATATCCATATTGTCTGTTTTCAGTTAAGTTGTGCTCTGTATAGTTAACCCCTTATTGTGGAAAAAAAAAACTTCAAATGCTTGAAGTGCATTCATGTGTTGCGTTTTGTGCTGCGGTAGCCCTGTCTGTAACATCTGCTGACATTAACATAGGTATTGGTCACAGCAATTTTGGTCCTGAGGGGAAGTACGCAAATAGGCAAATTTTAAACATCTCCTCAGCTCTTAGAGACAGCGGAAGTCCCTAGAAATGAAGCCTTGGCAGGTTGGTGACATTTTGGTGTGTGTCAGAAGCTCTATGTGGTGGCTGCCCCCTTCCCTCATCTGGCTCTTGTACAGTGTACCTGATGGGTTTGTCCCAGCTGTTCAGGCTGAAAAGTTTTGGGTTTTTTAATATAACATTGTTTCTGACCGTAGCTGGCATCTTTTAAACTTGAAGAGATATTGGCAGCTAATTCAATAGAGGGAGCTCCACTACCTTACTGTTAGAAGCAGCATGTTTTCTGCTTTTACCAGACCTCTGGCTGCAGCTTGAAAGTTATATTAAAAGTCTTTGTTTCTTCACAGTGTTCTGTGGTGCCAGGCTTTGTTTCTAAAAGCCTCTTACTTTCATCACAGGCTTCCTGTTTCATGAAGGAGAAGGAAGGACAAATCCAAATCACGTAATAGGAAAACCCAAAAAGATGACTCAGTTAGAGATACTTCCCTTTTGCAGCAAGGCATTGGGTGTTTTCTAAGTGGGTATGTTTCAGACTCGGGTTTTTAAATGACCTTTTCTTGTCAGAAGCAGGGGGTGGGGCACTTCATGGAGAAACTTCAGAAGAGTTAGTATAAAAAGAGGGTACGTTCCAGGGATGAAATGGGCCAAGAGTGGTGTTGCATGAGATAGGGTACAAACAGGATAAGGAAATGATTGGACTGGATAAACTGTTGTGGAGTGAGAAAGCTAGAACACTTCCAGTAAGATGTATTAAGTAGGACCTTTATTTAACAAAAATTATTCTTTCATCAAATTCTTCTAGGATCGTAAATGAAAACTAGAACATGTATGCCATTCTGTAAACAGAATCTGGATTCTGGGCTACTGTAAAGGAAGCCAGCTTAGGTATATGCCTATATGCTTTTAACCCATTCCCTGTTTCTAATACAGAAACAGGTACAAACAGAAAGCTGATTAACTGTTCTGAAAAAGTAGGACTTCATGTTTTTCTTGGATCCTTTGCTTTTCAAAATATTATTTCCTATCAGACTATTTTGACACTAATTGTGGAGGCCTGTTAAGGACCAGCCCCTTGTAAAAAAACTAATCCTTTAAATCTCTTCAAGTAAGCTTGTAATGAACTCTGCATTTTTCTTCAGTCAGATGAATCCTGCACAAATGCCATTTATTATTTGACTTGCTGCAGAAGTTGCATATTTTTTCCTAATTTTTCAATTTAGCTAGAGAAAATAACCATAGATACTGATAACAAAATAGATCTAGCTTGTATACAGCTAGAGTTAAGTGTGTCATTTTATTATATGACTGACTGATGTATTTCAGGGTTTGGGGTTTTTTTATGTGAGCTTTTAGGGTTGCCTTTAGAAAGTGGAACAACTTATTTTTCAAGAACTCTCTGTTGAATGAGTTTATCATGCTGGCCAGAAAGAATTGCTAAGGCTCATATTTTAGAAAGACAAGGGAGGGATAATTATCTGCAGGTTGGAATGGTAAATGTTCACATAAGGCCATGAAACTGGGTAGCTTACAGAGAACACCTGGTTTGAACAGGACTTGAAAATGGACGGTTGAATGCAAGTGTGAGCTTTTAATGTTATTTGTGAGATGTGGCTCTTTAACCGCAGCTTCTGAATTATTTTACTGTTGATTATCTAGAGTATTAGCCTAGGTATTACTCTATTTTAGCATGAAATGTTTCACAAAATGTAGAAACCAGTATGCATTTAGCAAAGTGAGTTTTGTGACTCATCCAGATAAAAGTCATATTTGTTTGTTGGCTTATTCTGGTTGTTTTGGAGAGCAGAGATGAACTTAGTGACCTCTACCTATAAAGTCATACAGAACAGAAAAAGAAAGATGAAGAATGGACTATTTAAGCAGATTTGGGGGAACTTCAGTGTAGCCATGTAACTTCAGAAGAGAGAAGGATTCTGAATTGATTCCTTCATTCTTGATACTGTACATCAAGTTGTATAGTAAATGCTTGCCTATAAAAATGATGATAGGATAAGTATTATTTTAAAATTCACTTATTGACATAGCATTATGGAATTTGCTTTCTCAGATTGGGGAAGTTGAAAGTTTCTGACACTGCCAACAAAGTAGTGTGCTGACAGCTGGTGACATAAAGAAAACATCTGCATCTTGCACCTGACAGCTTGAAAGGTTAGCAAGGGTAAAATGTTTCCAACTCTACTTTATGACTGAGGTTTTTAAGCTCAACATTGCTGCTTGGTTCTCAGACTACTGCACAACTTACTGTAATCTTGGACCCTACCCGCACACAGGAACAATAAGTCAGTATTATGAATGTCCCACCAGCTTCCAGTTTGAACGATTTATGTTTCTTACTATTGTGTTTCTGCACAGACAAGAACTGTTAAGTAATGCAGTGCGCTATGCAGACAGTTCTACAGTTTGAAACAGTCACCAATGTATGAGCAAATACGACAGTGACTTCACATTGCATATATTTACATTTTTACACCTTTGTTGCCAATATAAGACTAGGTAGGTTTTTTGTTAAACATTTAAAACCTCCAGAAAATGTTTTGCTCTGGTAGTTTAGATCTTGACATGGCTTCTGTAACAGGGCTTTGCCTTTTGGATGGGTAACTGTTTCACAGTTTGGTTTGATCTTGCTCATGACACTACTGTTGAATGATGCAACAGGTTCTGTCTTAGCTTTGAGGTTCTTAGTATAACCTTTACCCTAAAGGTTTAATCCCAGTTAATGTATGGTGCCCTGCAGCAGCAAAATTCCGAAGTGGCTATGTGAATTGCTGTGGTGGAGTGAGACTTCTGAAAGTGCCCCTGCTGGTTTGGTAAGGGTCAGGTTCTGGTATTTCATCCAGACTCAGCTGTGTCTGCAGATCGTTTCTTGTCATTGCTTATCACTTCTAAGTACCCTGCAGTGTTAAATCCAAAAATTCTGCAGAGGATCTTGGGGTGACAGGAGGAGGAGGGTAAAGCTTTTGAGATAGCGGAGAATAAGTGGCAAGTTGCAAAGGTGATAACCTTGGATGTGGAAGAAGCAGGTTAACCATTTTTTAGCTTAAATTCACAGGATTTATTTGGCATTTTCTATGCATCTTATAATAGCGTATGCCTGCTTTGTTAGAAAGCAAGTTCTTCCCTTACCTCAAAAGAGCTGTGAGCACTTGGTGTCTGCAGCCACAAGGAAGCTGCTATAGAACCAGGGAAGGCAAAATTTCTTGTCTATGTATCAAAATGTTGGTATATCAGAAGGCCATAAGAGATGTATCAATCATGTCTGCCTGAGACCCAAAGGGATATGGGCTGGGGAGGAATGACGCTTGTGGTTTTTATTCAGAGAACTTGTTGTGAGAGTGGGGATATAGCTGGGTATTGGGTTATGATGGCAGCATTAGGTTCTGCAGAGCCTGCTGGTGTCATCGTCCCATAGATGGAGACCTGGAGCACCGCTGCAGCCACCATGGCAGCATGGAAGGCAAGGGCAGCTTTGGAGTTATTCCTGGACAGCAGGCAGCTCAAGAGGGAGGTCAGAAACTCTCTGTGATGGTGGTCACCTGTAGCGTTGATGGTGGTCACCTGTAGCGTTGAGGGTGGTCACCTGTAGCGTTGATGGTGGTCACCTGTAGCGTTGATGGTGGTCACCTGTAGCGTTGATGGTGGTCACCTGTAGCGTTGATGGTGGTCACCTGTAGCGTTGATGGTGGTCACCTGTAGCGTTGATGGTGGTCACCTGTAGCGTTGATGGTGGTCACCTCTACTGTGTAAGACGGGAAGGGTCTGTACTCCTGTCAAGCATGAGAATTTCCCTCCTTTTGCTGGGGGCATGCTTACCCTCTGAACTGCTGTGGAGAGGTATCTGCTTACTTTATGGGCATCCCATTTTTAATCCTGCTCTGAGTGGTGTGCAAAGCAGTCTGTGTGTCACTTTATAATCACTATGCCCATCTTCAAGTGCAACGATGATAAGGAATGATGGGTTTCAGCATACTGGGTACACTCATGATCTTTGGCTCTCTTTCCATTACATCAGCAGCTCAGGGCATAGGGGAATGAATAACACAGTGTGTTGCTTGAATGAATGCTGAATAAGTGAGTACGAGCTGCCAGAATCTTTACCCAGAAAGAAGCAGGGTGTTGTGAGTGGTGTTATCTGCACCTGGAGGAAGAGGGGCAGGTGAATCGCTTGTAGCTAGCATTCACAGTCCAGTTTTTTTAGATGTGGGAGTTGCTTTGAAGATGAAGTTGATGGTTCAGCCTAAAAACTTGTTAGTTTTTCTGGGCAGAAGTAGTGCTTTCAAACTGTTTCGTAAAGTGAATTATTGTTAACAGTTTCATATATGGTTACTGCCGAGGGCCATGTAAAAGCTTCACATTTGAAAGTTTTGTGTAAGTATATAAAAATTTGGAGCCCTCTTGTTATGGTGTGGTTTTTAATTCACAAAAGCCTCATAAATATCTTGCTTTTTCTTGCTTTTCGATGGCTTGCTAGTTGTCTTTTGAGTTGTCGTCATCTGTAAACAGCCATGATTGTTCTGAGAGGCTTTTCATGTAAGCATGAAAGAGTAGAGTGCTGAGCATGCTGGGGACTCTGACTCCTTGTGAGGAGGCTCTCTTCATGCAACAGAATAAATATTTATTACTGTTTTGGACGTACTGTACAGTACAGACTCTTTTTATAACCACAGAAGGAGGTTGGTGGCTCAGAGTCTGCAAAT
This sequence comes from Buceros rhinoceros silvestris, assembly GCF_000710305.1. Classification (NCBI taxonomy): domain Eukaryota; kingdom Metazoa; phylum Chordata; class Aves; order Bucerotiformes; family Bucerotidae; genus Buceros; species Buceros rhinoceros. The sequence goes on along the minus strand of NW_010397711.1, from coordinate 6,469 downwards.
TCTGTGACAAGTGTGATAAACTCTACATAAAATTTGAGGAACCCTGTTAATTGAAAATGGTAATAGAAGCTTTAAGGGGAGTATTGCAATGAAAATCTTTATTTTCTTGCTAAAAGTTTTCTCAAAGTCTAGATGGGGGTTTTTTTTGATGGGGCTTTTGTTGTCTTTTGTTGGTTTGGGTTTTTTCTTTTCTTTAAAGGTGAACCATTACTCTCCCTTTATGAAGGGAGAGAAGGATAGGTACTAGAAAAACAAAAATTTTATCCAGGCTTGCATTAATTCCAGGTGTGAGATTAAGACCTAAATCTTCCATCTACTAATAAAATTCTCAGCTTGGCATTTTCCCACTATTTTCCTCAATGACAGCTTTAAAGGAAAATAACCCACAACGTTTCTTTCATTCCTTCTGTTCAGGGAAGACTGAGGACAGCATATGGGTTGAGGGCTGGCCTTCTGGGTTTGGGTTTTTGTTGTTGTTGGGTTTTTTTTAATATCATTTGCTGAAAGAGGGAAGTGATCTATGGTCTCTGGAGAATGTGGTACTGTATACCAGGCTTTTCAAACAGTGATATTTTTACGCAGAAGGAAACTTCTGCGAACTGGCAGTGACCTGGGAGAGCCACTTTTCCCTTCGGCATGTCAGCACTCCTGGGGTGTTAAGCCAGAGTGGGAGTACCACAGCATGTATTTAATTTAAGAGGATTTGAGTGGTCTAACCTAAACTCTGGTACTCCAGTGGTGAAAAGGTGATTTGTGTCTTATGTTTCTTGTGGAATTGTGGCATTTGCTTGAGCTACATTTCAAACATAATAAACCCTTTGCGGGCTTTGGCTGCTTAGTAATACTTCAGTTGCAACTGCACAGGTAGCAAATTTTATATAGGTTACTTCTGCAATGGATGCACATCCTTGGCAATTGCTATTGCCAGCATGCTGTTTGTGAGTCCGCAGTGCTTAACCTTGTGCCAATTATATTTGCAGAGGTACTAAATGAATGGTATGTTAAAGAGCTCTCCCTGTGTCCGGGGTAGCTAAACTTTGGCATGCAAGGCTTGGAGGGTGCAAATTGCCCTGTGATCTGAACCTGAACAGCATGTGCCCAGTCAGAAAGCTCAGGGGTGTGTGACTTCCACCAGTGCTTGGAGCAGTGATTCCTCTGAGATGGTATTTCTTCCCTCTGTTGCAGGAAAGACTAGGTTGAATGTTTAGTGACTCTTAAGGCATCATGGCAATGCCAGCCAGCACCATCAGGTACTGCTGCAGCTGAAGAACATCGGTGGCTATATGATTCAGCCCTGAGACTGAGCCTTTGTTTGGGCTTTAACTGTGCCTTCTAAGTGCTGTATTTTGTATATCACCAAGTGTGATCTCTTCTAACTGATGACACATGCGAGTGGAGGCTTAAAATTCTGTCAAGTGAGTTCGCATGCAAATTCACACTGAAAAAGCTGCTGCATTTTATTTGGGAGGGATTCTGAACTTGTATTTCTGCAGTCGTAGGAGAGGGAAAAAGAGAAGAGAATGGAATGCTGATGTTCTTTTCCACTGTTTTTTGTTCTTTCAGCATGACACTTAAGGAAAAAAAGTGTAAGATCCTTGATTTAAAGAAAACAGAATAACATAATAGAGGCAGTTTTGATTTATAAACTGCAATTGAACATCAAAAGGTATATGGCAGCATTTCAGGCTGAGAAATAGAAAACATTTTTTGCTAGCATATTGTTTGCTAAACTTCCCTGTGTCTTTGACGTCTCTACGATCTGTAGGTTTCAGAAAGTGAAGGCTTTAGAGGTGAGAACAATTAAAGAAAACTAGTGTATTTAGAATCGCAAGAGCAGCATTTTGAATAAACTTTCAATTCACATGTTGATGTGAAAAGGAAGATGGATTGATTTTATACATAAAAGTTCCGTTTTCTCCTAGCACTCTGTAAGCAAATGTTTTGGACTGCAGCACGCATGAACTAGCTGAAAGAGAAGTTTGCTGTCAGTAACTGACGATTGGGCCAAACCCAAGGACTGGCATCTCTGCTGGGAATGCCATACCCAAATAAAAGGCAAATAGCTTCCTTCAGCGTGTTAAACCACGTATATTCCTAAAGCCTGTGAAAAGAGATAATAGGCAGAATGATGTAAACAGGTCTTTGCAACAGAGATCAGGAAGAATGAAATGTCATTTGGGAAGGCCTGTGGAAGGATACTGCCTGGTCAGAAGAGACAGCCGTTTTGATAGTCAGGAGGAGCTGTAGCTGGCACGTGTGAAACTCACATGTCTCCTGAGGGTGAGTTTCCAGAGAACAGTCAGCTGAACTTGAGGGGAACCCAGCTTTTATTTTGGCTCTGGCTTATCACATCCGTTGCTGCTGAAGAGGTAGTGGGAAGTGGCATTTGTGGTAAAGAGCCTTGAGGGACAGAGAGCAGGCGGGCGATGGCAGGAGGAAGGAAGCCAAGGGCCCCAGCCACAGCTGTCCAGAGCCAGTATGTGCTGCCT
>NW_010397711.1:0-3900 GCF_000710305.1 Buceros rhinoceros silvestris | reverse complement strand
TCTTTCCCTTGTATGGCTGGCAGGCCTGTGGAGGCAGATACCTGGAAGGAGGAGAGAAGTCATCCTCACAGAAAAGGCAGCTGGATTTTTGCTTTCAAGTGAAACAAGTTGTGAAGGGAGAACAAAAAGCTTTCTGCAAAATGGCGGTGTTAAGGAGAACTCTTGATTAGAGTATTTTGAGGGAGAGGAGAAGAACTGGCTAGGGAGGACACCAGGGAGCAGAGGAAAACCCAATTTCAAGATACACAGTGTCTGCTTTTTTTCTATGTGTATTACCATGTGCTCTCCCGGGTTTGGTAGTTCCTCCTCCTGTCCCTTTCACCTGCTGTAATTAACACACCCTTCCCCTTGGTTGAGACTGTGTACTACCAGGCCACTCTACCTGGCTCTTTGTGTTCCCTTCTCGTCAGCCGTGCAATTCAGTGTTATCTCCCGCCTTGGGAAGACATCTGCTTTCCCACAGGGATTTCTCAAGTTCCAGTGCTCCTACCCTGGGCTTACACGGTGTCTGCTTTTAGGGCAACTGTTTGGACTGTTACAGCCTTTCTGGGCAACCTCACTTCTCCATTCCTGGGTCAGTGCAGATAACCTGAAAAGCTGTTCATGCTCACAGTCTTTTTTTGTGGAGGAAAAAACCCTGAATGTTTTCTTCTAGTCCTTGTGAGAGGCTTGGTGTGTGAGGTAATGTGTCAGGGAAAGGGTGTCATAGGCTGAGCGTAATTAGGTCGCTGGAGGTGACCTGAATGTCTGTCTCTGTCCTGTTGAGCCATCATATGTTCTCTGGAGTAACATACACCTTTTGCTGTGGTCGTTCAAGATGATAGAGAACAAAACAACATCCCTTGAACAAAAGCAGCCTGTATTCTTATAGTGTGCTTTTGCCAATTTCAAGAACTATAACATCATTTGTTTAATATGAATGCTGTAATAAAAGATTTAGCTGTATGATCTACTGCTGCTGAAATCGCCACTGTTTTTCTAGTCTGAGCCTTTTCATGCTGCATCTATGACTGAGGTGGGGAACATCAGACTGGTATTTCAGACACTGTAAACCTACAACAGCAATTGTGCGAAGTCACGTAATACAGAAATAAAGCTAATGCAGTAGTTTCGGGCCATGATCCAGCATGTGTTTGAACACCCAACTTCAAAATTACTCGGTTATTGAAATATTTTCTTAAGAACCTAAGTTTTAGGCTATAGAGGTAGCAGGGTTGTTACAGAGGGGGCCCAGAAGGACATGGTAAGCCGTAAGTCATGGTGTAGAGTCTGTCAGGATGCTGTCTGTGAGTCATAGCATCTCTCTGCTCTGTGCAGAGGATGTCTGGCTAGCATGGCTTACAGAGAAACGATTTAGGTAAGGGGTTGATCTAGTTCAGTCTTCCCAAGTATGAAGCAAGCTCACATCTTCAGCTGACTTTTTAAGCCTCCGTTTTTAAATTGCTCACACGTGATTTTTGCATATACAAAATACAATATATGAGGATATTTTTTTTTGTGCCTGTCAGCAGGGAATATGCAGCTTACTAAGCTTTCTTGAGTATAATTTTAAATGGAGAAAATGCTTCTATATAAATTGAGATTATCACATCACAATATTTTTATGATTGCTAATTAGAATGTGAGGAAATCCTTTAAGGCAGACTTGCGATTTGGAGATGTTTATGAGACTTAACATGAGAGATCTATTTTTATAGTTATGCCGCCTTATTAGCTTTAAGATTAGGTTATGTTTAAATGCATGGCTATCAAATCCTGTGATGATTATTTGTTTATTTTGCAGTGTAGAGTAATTCAGTTATGGTCCCATTCATGTGTGTCCCACTTTTCGGTGAGCTATTGTAGTGCTTTATTGTTATTGCAATTTAAAATAACTCCCAGAATAGTTTTAATTTGGGCTTGTTTTTTTTTTCAGTATTAACTTTGAGTGAAGCATATTTTGTTTGTGAATAATGGCTATTTAGGTTGTTTCAACTCCTAGAAATCTGTTTTCATCAGACTGAAAGACTGTAAAATGTAAGTGAAAGAAAGACTAGATCAAAGAGAATTAAATCATCAGAAAATTGCCTTGATATAAGTGGAAACCTGTGAAATCTTGGCTCACAGTGCATAAAATTGTGATGGAAAGCAAGACCTATAGAAAGTTTACTGGGCGAAAATGGAAGTTATTAAACACCAGTGTGTGTCCTGTTTTCTTTGCAGTGGACAGTCAGGCCAGAGGAAGATTGAATTTTTTTTTAAGGCATGGTGCTTTCTACTTGAACTTGTGCTCAGGTTAAAGAATTGGAGTGAAGATCTGAATCGTGTTTGAAATTTAATTTTTTTTGCCTTGCTCTAACCATGCCTATAATAGTATGACAACAGTAATCTTTTAATCACAGACTCATCTGTCATCTCAAACATCACCTCAGAGTTGTTTGATTGCTGAATTTCTCAGTCTAGGAATAATTAAGGCATGGAGAAAAGCGATCAGCTGTAAACTGGGAAGGAAGTCGGAGTCTGTCAGAAGTGAACGTGATGAGGATTCAAAGTCCTTTGCCTTGTTTGTGACCTGTTTGTATGAGTGACCTTGTGGAGAGCCTTGTGCTTTAGGCCAGCAGGGGATTATGTAAAGGAGAGAAGGATGCTCTTCTTTTTTCCCTGTGGGTCATTAAACACAAACTTTGAGGGGTTTTTTGGTGAAGATCTAGAGAGGGAAGCATATCAGATAAAGTATCAGGTGAATAATCAGGGCTAATTATCTTACAGATGTTAAAGGGAGGATGACATTGCTCAAGAATATAATGTATGTTTCCCTGATGCATCTATACTAAACCAGGTGCTAGAATGGATGTGCTTACGTGAGGAGACTGCTCTGTCAAAAGCAAAGAGGAAGAAAGTGGGAGAATTGTTTGTTATGCTGGCAGGAATATACATGCTGATGCGAGCTGTGTTTATATTAGCAGACTACTCTGATATAGCTAATTAAGCAGAATTTGTCTACCAAACTATGCCTCAGAGATTATAGTCCTTTTGCAGGTGTTGAAGTAGAAAACAGAATGGGTGGAGTCTCACTGTTGTTAATGTTTAATAGAGGAAATATGTTAAAGGAGTTGAGGGAAAGTAGGCAGTGAAACAGATGAACTGTTAGATAGAATATCAACATTTCACGTACAGGCTTTCATATCAGTGCAGTTGGTTGCATACTGAAAGTGAGAATCAATTATATAGCTGCTGCTTATCAGAAGTTAGCAAATGGTGAAGGCAATTCCATTTTTGTAATCAATTACCTAGCCCTGGAACTTGTTAGCAAAGGTTAGACACTGTAATAATTTTCAGTAAATGCCTACAGAATTATCTCAGTGGACTTCTACACACTGACTTTTAAGGAGAAGAGGGAGAAATATTTTTTTCCTGAAGTATGGCTTGTGAGAGATGAGGATCAAGCCCTTCAATTTCTAAGCACAATTTGCATTCATCCCGTGACAAAGATGATGATGTGTATTTTCTTATTAGTCTACCACTTTTTTTTTGCCTCAGTTGTAAACATAGATTACTTCCAGCACTGTGAGTTTAAAGGAGGATTGCATCCCTGCATGGTTAGTTTATCCACATTGTTGATCGGAGTTCATCGATAACGGACGTAGTCATGAAGGGTAACTTCCTTTTTTTTTTGTTATTTCTATTTTCCTCTGACTTTCACAACAAGGATCCAAAATTCTTTTGAGTGCGGAAGTTATTTTTTGCTGGTGACAGGCAATAAATGCATTGTGCCAGAAAATTGCGAATTTTTCAGTCCTACTAGCCCATTCAAGCTAGTGTTTGCTGTTCATAAACAAGCTTACATGTTCCTATTCTTGAAGTAGAATCATATAATCACAGATTGTTTAGGTTGGAAAAGACCTTTAAGATATCAAGTAC
>NW_010397710.1:17676-18127 GCF_000710305.1 Buceros rhinoceros silvestris | reverse complement strand
GCCCTTCCTCACGCAGACGCACACGGACCCAGCCCGGTGCAGACTCCAGCCACCAGGACTCTGGGCACTCCCACCTGCTGCAGCCCTATCCCATCCCATTCTATCCCATCCCATCACACCCTACTCCATCCCATTCAATCCCATCCCATTGCACCCCCCCCCACGGCCAAAGAGTCCTGGGTTGCTGCCCATGTGCCTGCCACCCTTGCTCCAGAGCCACCCCCTCCACAGCAGGCTGGACAGCGCACCCGCTCGCTATCACCAGCACCTTCTTTGGCAAGGCTGATGCATCACTCTCACGACAGCTCTTGCATCTGACGGCACCGGATTTGTCTGCGCGCTAACACAGGCACCTGGCTCGCCGAGGTGGCTGGGGACGCAGAGCAGGGTGGAGAGGCGGAGGGGCACAACACTTTTCTTGCTTTAGGGCCCCCCTTACTTTACTTGCAGT
>NW_010397710.1:0-17592 GCF_000710305.1 Buceros rhinoceros silvestris | reverse complement strand
CCCAGTGCTGTAGGGAAAACACTGCCTCTTGGCCAGTTGCTGTCTGTAAAGCAACAGGGGTTTCTATGGGCACACAGGTGAGAGGAGGGGGGGTGTCTCTGGTTCAAGTGGCCCAGCTGGAGCACAAGCTTGTGGTCCCTCAGTCTGAGCCAGCCAAGGCAGCAGCCAGCTACCAGGTTCCTTCTCTTGGAGCTGACACACACCTCTGTAGCAGGACTACCCACAGCTTGGTGACCTGTGTGACCCAGGATGTTCATCTATCCTCCCGACTGCTTCACAGGGATGTGTGCTGCCTGCCCGCCCTCAGCCTTGTGCCTCATGGTGCCCAGAGCACCACATGCATGCACCATCCTACCTTCTAACAGCTCGCAGGGGACCAAGGGTTCCCTCAGAAACAGTGAGAGCAACCCTAGGCTGGATATTTAGGCCAAGGAAGAAGGGTTTGGCGTCTGCCCCTGATGCATGTTTCAAGATAGCTGATGGCTTCCTGATTCCCTGGAGAAAACCTCTCCCTAGACTTATGTGCCTCTTGGAAAGCTTATTCCAGAGGATGCACACCACTGGATGAGCAGACAAATCCCCAACATCCTGAATTAAAAACGCCATTACGATTTAGAGCCGACCATTTGGACACCGAAGCACAGCCATTAGATGAATAACGTCCTGGAGCAGCTCCGCAGAACATGGCCACATATATTCTTCCAGAAGGGACACCCCACAGCACAGCACGAGGGGTTGTTTGCCAGGGATAGTATCGGTAATGAACCGTGTAATGAGCCACCCCGCAGCTACGCTCGGGAGTTATCCAACAAAGGCAAGCGTGAATGAAGGCTGCCGCGCTGGAGAGACACGAAATGGATCTCGTGGTCATGGGCAAGTGCAGAAAGTACCTGGCCAGATCCAGGTGTGGGACTGTTAACCTCTCTCAGAGTTCCTTCATCCGAGAGACAGGATTCACCTTACACCATCACAAAAGTCTGTCCTGCTCCTCTCTCTGATCAATTCTAATGTATTTGTAATCAAGCAATTATCAGGTTAGGGTGCTTTAACGCGCGCGCACACACACACACTATATGTATATATATATAAATCAGTCCGTTGTGCTGTTCAGATCTGAAGACAAGTAACAAATCCAATTTCTGCGCAGCCAGTCCTAGCAAGTGACATTTTGCAGCATGAGAAAATGAGGTCCTGGTTTCTAAGAATACATCCACTGGTGGGGCTCTAAATAACTGGGTTATCAATCATTCTGCTTCTGGGAATGAGCAGATCAACAGCTGGATTGAGGGAGAAACCTCCTCCCGTCCCTTGAGCAGGGCGGTGTGCTGGTCCTTGCTGCCTGTGAGACACTCCTCACAGCAACAGAGGACTGAGACTTCTCCTGGATTGCCGGTTGATCTGTGTTAGATGCTTCATGTATGTTGTAATTTATTTTTATTAGAAAACTCCTAAACTCAAGCAATTTTGGACATGCTGATTATCTGCCTGGATAAGTGTGGGAACGTGCAGATGCCGCTTACCACCTGCGACATGAGTCCTCTGGGGAAGCGGGAGCAGCCTTGGGAGAGGCCACCTTCCTTCCACACTGACACCAGCGGAGCCACCCCTCCATCCCCAGACAAAGGAAAACACACATCTGGGAGGGAGCCTTCCAGGGAGCAGGGAACTGCAGGCACCAGGGCCAAACACCACACAACAGGCACAGATGTTAACCAGTGGCACTACAGACCACGGAAACACTCCAGCTGGGCTGATGGAAGAGGCAGACACCTGCAAAACGATGGGAGCTTGTGGACCTGTTCATGGTCATATGCACCCATGGGATCCACTGATAAATGTGAGCTCCAAGGCTGCTCCACAGCTGCTCCCGGGCTCTGCTCCTCCTTCGCTCTGAGTGGAGAAGCTAGGACCACTCACCCTACAACCCCACAGGGCTTATTGACTTCACCCGGCAATTTGAAAACTGTCTTAGCTGCAGCTTAATGCCCAAGTTTGAAATGCTGCACCCATGGTCTTCCAGCCATGCCCTGCTCATGGTACTTAATATGTCTCACAAGGACACTCCTGGGTGCTGCTCAGCCTTCTCCTTGACTTTTTCTGTGAAAACATAACAAGCGTTCTCGTGTGTCCAGGAATGAGTTTGCCTCCATGTCCTCCCACAGCTATTTTTTCTCAGGAAACCCCTTGTATTTCCCAGCTGGGACTCACTAACTTCTGGTACAAGTCACTTTGATGGAAGCCAGAATCAGGAGAAAGCTCTACCAGGATCTTGCTGCATGCTCTATGCAGGTGGGGAGGAGGATGTGGAGGGGAGTGACAGCCCTCTGAAGAAGGGTCAGTGGGCCTTTGCCTGCATTTCTTTTGATCAGCTTCTTTCAGATCAGCTCTTTGTTCTGGGTAATGGCTGTCCTGAAAAGACTACCCTGGAGCTGCTGAGATACTGAAACGGTGGTTCAGGTCAGGGCCACCAGAGGTGGGGAGACATCTCCTTACAGCAGTTCTGTGGGCTGGGAGAGCTGAGACTGGTTAGTCTCACCCTGGGTGCTGGGTGACGGGCAGAAACGATGCTGTAAAAGTACTCTTGAGAGAAAGGGTGTGTGCAAAGAGCTCCTTTCGAGCTCTGAAGCAGAAGGGCTGCAAACAAGTTTGTAAGTCCAGGAAGATGGGAAGGAGAAAGGGAATAGCAGAGTCACAGAGGAGGGTCCAGGGAAAGCATACACTTCAGTGTGTGTGCACCCGAGAGACCCTCCAGAGCACAACGCTTCCCTGGGTTGGGGCTCAAACTTTGGACACTGAACAGAGACCCGCAGCTGGCTCCTCTTCTCCAGTTGCATCAGTTCCTGCTCCACAACAGCTTGTTCCAAGGTGGCTCATGCTTGTGTGGGGTCACAGAGCCACTGGGGAACCACAGTGCCATAACAGGTCAGGAGATGGTGGGAGGGAGATACTACTAGAGGGGAATTGCCAGGAGGCTCTGCTTTAACAGTCAGCTGAAAACTCTGTGGCCAGCAACTTTTGGAAAGCCCAGATGAAACGTAGCCTCCTGTAAAGCAGGTGCCACTTACCTACAGGAAGAAGTGCCTTCGCCCCAGGACAAATCTTCCCAGCCTTAGGTGATACTGCTCACGACAGGTACAGCCAGATCCAGAGGCCTTGGCCCACGCTCACAGCCACTCCTGCAGGAGGTTGAGGGGGGGAACAAAGTGTCCTTGGAGATAAGATGTGATCAGGAAATCCACACCTGGCATTTCTGTGCCAAAGCGGGCTGTTGTCTGAGTTACAGGGGACAACAGCCTAGCACGGACAGACACCAAGCATCTCACCCTGAGACAAACTGTCCAGCAGTTAATTAATGTGGGGGGAAATTACTCCAATCCCATTCCCACTACTTGCATCTGATCACCATGTCTGGTGTCACCTTGCCACCAGTGGCCCTTCTGAGGTGACAAAGCTCCTTTTTTCCCTTAGGAAATAATTGTTCCCATAGGCTGTGACCAGTTCTCCTCATAACCTACTCCTGGATATATGTTCAAGAGGAACTTGTTTAGTGGCTCCACAGGGGTCTGGTTTTCTATACCATAGTTGGTTCTTCGAGCTCCTCAATAACTTCCTGGGAGCTGGGCCAGGAGTCAAACTCGAGTACCAGCCTGACCAGTGCCCAGCACAGCCACCACTATCTCCAGTGCCGTCTGGGAGTCCCCAAAAGGACACTGCACAGCACGAATCTCCTGCACGAGAGTTAGTCACCTCTCTTGCTCATGCAAAGAAATCGTGATGTGCTCCGGAGGTGTTTGATCCCCTGCCCAGCGTAGGCTTTTCTGCCTGGGAAATACCAGCCTGGAATATGGGAGACATCTTTCCTGGCATTCCAGGTGTCGACAGGATGGGAGCTGCGGGATGATCACTCTCTTCGCACTCTGCCTTCCTGCGTGTCAACTTTCAGATGAGTCACTGTCCTCCAAAACACCATCTTCCCTGTGCTCGTGAGGTTTCCCGGATGTGTGAATTTGCATTTGTCTTCCTGAAAGCCTATCACTGACACAAAATCAGCTCCCCAAGCAGACCCGGCCACTCTCAGTGTCTGACTTGCTCTGACTTCACTAACTTTGAGTGTGTGCAGACTGTATCCTCAGCAACTGATGTGAGCAGACACGTGGAGGTCCAGCAGGGACTCTGCTGTTCTACTGGCTACAAGGGGTCTGCACCATCTCTTCCATGTTTTACTACATTCCAGTGCAATGAGTCTCCCACTTTGCCATTCATCATCCCTCCTATTTTGTCTGACTAATCTGATGTCCAAATACATCTTTCCCCAATGCCCCAGGTACCAACATACATGAAGAGTCAGGACTCTGAAAGGATTTCTCTGCCATGTCTCAGGAAACCGTTCTGTGTAGTTTTTCTACTCCTAGACATGTACAAACACTTCTGTTTACCAGTTGCCATGCAATGTGCTGCCTGGTTGCTACTGGAGCAAGAAACTTTCCATCATCTCTGTAAATATGAACCCACGAGGCAGCTTTTCTCCAGAGCACGAACGTTTGATTGGACACGTCTTTTTGTGCAGTATCAGAGCAGACTCTTTTACCACCTTCACCCAAAACCAACACGTAGCATTTATTTCCTCCCTGACATAAATGCTTATAAATCCAGATGGGGGCACGCTCTCTTACAGCCCTTCGTGCCAGCAAACATCATTTTCATTGACTGTGCTTTCGAATTAGCCTTCTAGGTCTCTCCATTACATAACAGTTAATTCACAGCTTTTGTTACCGAATCCCTTCTCCTGTTTGGGTGTTTTATTGCTGTTATTATTTCTGCTTTCCCCTTCCTTAACAATGATAGATTCTTAGCCAAGAATATCTCCGATGGCTGCAGAATTGTGTGCGTGCTGCGGAGGGGACAGCACCTATGGAAGCCTTCTTAAACAGCCCTCGTTTATAACACGCGTTGTTCTGTCTCGGGTTTTCTTCCAATCATTTCTTGCTTGTAATTGTTCTCAACTGAGGAAAATTGACCACTTCAAAGTGCCTTGCATACGTATCATCAATTTAGGATTACATTCTGCTCAGAACAAATGCAATTAGGCCATTTAAACAACCATTAATTCCGAGGTCAGTAATCAATTCACCTTTATCTGTCAGGCTGGGGTCTGGCACAGAACTGCACCAAGTTCATGGCGATACTTTCGGTAACAGAAAATTATCATCTGTCATTTTTAGAAACTCTGGAGCTCCATTATTGGCAGCAGCACGAGTCCTTCAGCATCTTACCCCTGAGGCTGAAAAGCTGTTCTGGAACATGGATTTTCTTTCACTTCGTTATGAAGCTGTTTCGGGAAGCCATTTGTCCAGCCCCCCAGTTCGATCCAGTGTTCTGTGGGGCTATGTCTGTGCTGGGGCAGATCAGCGTGAACCTGAATGGAAGAGCAGCCCTTGGCTGTCTGTTAGGAGAAGCATGTAGACAGTGTCCCAGGAAAGGCTGGATAGCTGGAGGCAAAAATGCTACGGCTCTGTTAGCAAATCCCCTCCCCTTACCCAGGGGAAAGCAACTTCCAGAGGTGCCCGCAGCTCCACCCCAGCTCTCTGGGGTGTCCTCAAGGTGCTGCTTCGCCCAAGTGCCAACCCAGGGAGACAAAGCTCTGCTGCATCTCCAGCAAGACCTGCACAGGGGCACCTCCCCAGCTCACCGGGATGTCCAGCCTGGTCTCCACTGGGCAGAGGGCACATGTGACAGGCAGAGCACGGCTTTCTCCAACACTGCTTGGCTCTTGATCTTATCTCCAGCTCTCTGTCCTGCCAGTCCTGGGTGACCAGGGTGTTCTGTGATTCAGGCCTGTGTCAGTGTGTTTCAGAACCACCTAGGATGTCCTATTTGGTTTTGGAACTGAGATTTTTTGGTGTCCACTTATTGCCCAGATGTGTCATTGATGTATGGGACGACTGCACAATCTCCTTTCTGCCCACTTCACATTTCAGCCTCAGATGGCTGTAAGGGTGCTACCAATAACTTCATTCACACAATTATACAGAGCTTATTGTTTGCTGCGATGGCCAAACCTGACTCATGGTTCAGAGGCATCACCTTCCTTCTTTAAGCAAAGGCATTTGCCAGGACCACCTCTGCTAGAGGCTCCTGTCAGTCCCCGCACCCCAAATACTGCCTTTGTCCTCAGAGCATTCTCACAGCGCATCGCTGCCGACTCTGCATCCTGCCTCATGGGTGAAGCAGTCCCCTGAGCAGGCAGTCTACCCCCAGACTCCAGCTGGATCATCTGGACTTGCTGCCAGCTGCCCAGGAACCAGTGCTGTCTGCTGGGCATCCGTGACCACAACGTAGGGAGGAGGCTGCAGAGTGGCAGCTGCCAAGAGATGTAATTTATGCATCTTCACTTAATTCTGGTTGTGTAGGGTCCTGACACCTCTGGGAAGTTTTCTCTTGCCAAACTGCAGAGATTCCGCCTTGTCCTGCTCCTTTTGTGATGTTTCATGTGCTGGGTTGACAGCCCTGACGTAGCATGGCAGCGGACAATAGAAGAGAGTTTTGCACAGAGCTTGTATGAGTTTGGGGCTTGGACACAGCCCAGAGTTGAGTGGAGGTTGTGAGGAGTAATTTTGCTGCCTGAGGGCAGGTTCTGGAGCACTGACAGGAAGGGTCAGAAAACAGAGGAAGGAGAAATTGTTGTTACCTGAGTCAATTCAAGACATGGAAAGAGAGGACACTTCAGCAGTGGGAAGAGAGCCCTGGCCCTGGCTCTTCCAGGTCAAGGACTGCTCAGCCCGCAGGATCAGGTTCAGTGACAAAGGATGGACAGTCTAGCCAAGGTAAGCTACACTGTCTGTGTGCCAGGGTGGGCATTGCCTCTCTAACCATAGATGTCGGCCCAGACACCTACCCTCACCTTTAAGGTACACTGTCCATCTGGATCCAACCTAAAGGCCACAGCCAGGTGCTCTGGCTCTCATTTTCCAAAGACTTGGGACAGAGAAGATGGATTAAAGACAAATTTTGGACTGACAAGCCTGATTTACATTATATTTTCTATAAACACAAGTTTTCCATTGGAAAGGGAGGTTTAAATGATCTGATGTTTCATTTAAGCTCAAGACTTAGGGCCTGGCTAGGAGATATGGGGAACAGAAGCACAGAGGGCATGGGGCTCCCACATCTGGGAAGGTGTTGGGTTGCAGTGGGACAATTAGCAATGATGAGGCTTACAGTGACACGATCCTCTGCAAGGACAGTCCCAGCATCTTCTCTGAGTGCTCTGAGTGCTCCTGGGTTGCTACAGTGGATTCAATACGAGAGACCTTTTGTGATGCTGATGGAGAGATGACGCAGTTGCCAGTGAAGTTCCATTAGCTGTGTGTGCCCTGAGGACTGCTGTAGCTGCAGCATTTAGTGCTCTTGAAACAGCCACTGGAACTGGGACAGGGAGCCCAAAATGGCATGGCTGAAGTGTTACAGACACCGAACATCCCTGCAGCTAATTGCACTGGAAGGGCCACAGAACCAATTATCCAGTGGCTGGACTGAGAGACTAAACCAAAACTATTTCTTATACAGCAATTAGTTACAGCACAGTGTTTCATTCCTTTTGAGCTGGGAGACAGGGGAAGGTAGTGATCCTCTGCAGGTGGGGAGATGAAGACAGGCTAAATGATTCTGGGAGAAATCAATGTCAGTAAACTATCAGAACAAGAGATGTTTTCCCTGTGTAAAACTCCTGCAGAAAGCGTGAGCTGGTTGAGCTGACAAAATACAATTCATTTGTAAAGAGTTTTTAATTTTTTTTTCAATCATTTCACTTCCATATATTTTGTTGGCATTCCAGCAGAGCTGAATTTCTGAGAGGCATCGGGAAGGGGCAATTCACTGTATGGGGATTGGGAAGGAAGATGAGATAGCTCTGGAAAGGCTGTTACTGTCCGTCACGCATGAACACATCTGCTGTTGCCATCACTGATGGCATCAAGGGCACAGCCATAATCGAGCTTCCTTTCTCCCTCCTTCCAGCCATTTGCAGATAATCTCAGCGGGGATCGTGTTTTTTCAGAAATCTCAGTCGTAGGACATGTCCCCCTAGATCCGGCATCCCTGGGGCTACTCCACGCCATGAGCGCGTGTCTATACCACAGAGGAGGGGAAACGTGTTTTCAATGGGAGAGTTTATCGCTCCTCAGCCACAGGTCGGTGCGGGACTGAGAAGCTGCTAAGCGGTCCCCCAGCCTGCACTACCTCTTAACTCCATTTCCATTTCCTAAACCACTGCTGACGTCTGTCTAAATAATCATTATCTCCACAACCATGCTGAGCGTCGGCTTTTGCTGAACACTGCGCAGAAGATTTGGAGCTCTTGACAGGATGCTGAGCTTAAGAAGCTGCTGCTCCAAGCGGCTCTGGCTGTTTGTCACATTTCACGGGCACACACAAACACACACACACGCGCCCTACGTGCACGAGCAATCTCTTTCATGTGAGTTGCCTAAGTGAATACTTGCTGTCAGATCTTCCAAGCCACAGCACATTCTTAATCAGTCAGATAATTCCGTCACTCATTTCAGACCTGCTCTGTGCAGCTGTCATCTTCAAGCATCAAAGCCTCTCTGTCGAAAACCACATGGGCCAGGGGCTCACTCGGGCATCGCTGTTTCGCGGTGCTGGGGGAGGAGCAGAGGGAGTGCAGAGAAGAACAAACGGGATGGATTAAATGAAGTTGTTACAAATACTTCTGAAGCCACCTGCCAAGCACCCTTAGCAGCGAACAACGGCACAGCACACAGCCGACACGGGCATCCATGGGATTTGTAAAGTATTTGCAAATCTCACTCTTAAATTGCGGAATGGGGAGAAGGGGGGGTATGTCAGATGAAGCTTCCTGCCTGAGACGCTCAAAGCCACCGAATGCGATTTGGATGTCTGGTTCTCATTAAAATTAATGGAAATTGGGTGCCCAGACCTACAGGCAGCTTTCAAAAGCTTCGTTCCATTTATAATTAATGTTCCCAACAGAGTGACTAAATATTCATACAATAGGTCATGTTATATGCAAAATGGAAGAGGTGCCTATTGGTAGATCAGAGACCAAGGGAGGGAGACTGGTAGAGTGTCAGGTTCAACCCGCACTGTCCCGTTAAAGTTCTTCTACTTGCAAATCTCCAGCAGCTCCCACTAGAGGAGCAGCTGGGGTGGTACCTCTAGCAGCGATGATGTTAGGGTACAATACAGCAAATAAAACTGGCAGCTTTACAGCTTTCCTGGGTTCTTCACCCCTGCCTACCCACAGCTCTGACTTCCTTCACCAACTCAATTCATCTCTGAGAATCTCAAATTCCAGTGTGAAAAATACGCAGTATCACTGTAGGAGGAGCGCAGTGGAGCTTCATCCACAAACACTCCTCTGTCGTGGTCAAAGCTGCTGTAGGTGGCAGACGCCAAGTAAAAGACTGACACTAATCTGCCTTCACGCATTAGCAAAGCTGTGGCTGGATCTGTACCACTGCATTTGCTCCGTAGCGACCGAGTAATTCAGTGAACAAAGCTGGTAGATTGAACCTTGAGAGAGTCTGAGGGGTCTGTGATCCGGCAGTGAGATCTTGGCACTCCTGCAGGGGAAGTCCAAAGCAACCAAGCCCTGTTCTGGTTTGTCTATCCCCCTGGGGGAAACTCTTCCTCTGCTGGGCCATGCCTTAAGTCCTGCCCCAGCTGATTCGCTGAAAGGCTCTCTGTGGAAGACTGGGCCTTGTGTACCAGGTAGCCTTGCGTCCCCACCCAGAGGAGTTCCCAAGCTTGGCTTAAGACAGATATTTGGGGTGGGCTTGATGGTCACAGTGCTTTACTGAAGGAGATTCAACTCCTCCAACCTTCCTCCACCAAAATGTGCCTTTTAATCTTTTTTCTTCAATGTCCCATCCAAAGCCACCAGACAAAGAAGCTCTGCTGGCTCAGGGAATATGGAGACCCCTGCAGTGTCCTTCCTTGCTTTGGCATCTCAAGGTTTGTCAAGCCCAGATGGATGTACTGAGTATCTCAGAGCTCACCTGGGATTCCTCTGTAGGTCTCCCACTTCTAGGATGCAAGTTGTAGCTCCAGCTTCACTGACAGGACACAAAGCTCAGCCCAAAGACAGGTAGTCTTGTCTCGTGTCCACTGCCAAATACCCTCTGTGATAAAAACATGCCTTGTACTCCTAGCTGCCAGCTTCTAGTCAGCTTGCTTTTCTCTACTACGCTAGAAACCATCAGTTTGTAATACTGCCTCTCCAGATGACGTCGGAGAGGTTACACAGACCGTTCTGTGGTTCTCCTGACCATCCTGACCGTATTGCACAGCACAGCGTGGGCTGTGGTTAGTGTCAAGGATGGCTTAGCACAGGTACTCAAAACTGTACACAGTCACTCAAAAGATGAAACCAAATGTCAGCTACAGCTCCTTCACCTAACCCTCACACCTCCATCAGCTAACCCTCACAGCTCCATCACCTAACCCTCACAGCCAGCGGGCAGCGGAAAGGGGAGAGAACGTATCGTTCCTAATGCCATGGCCAGTCTGCTTGGCATGAGACATCCACCCTTCCATGGCTTCATTCCAATTAAAACAATTGGCTTTGCAGACAAAAATTCAAATTCAAGTCTTAGAGCTGTTGTCCTCAGACAAGATGTCAGGAGAGCATCAAGGACACAAAAAATAAACCAGCTGTATTTGCCTGGTGAATACCTGTCTGCTTAGTTTTTAATCAAACAGCAGCTGGGTGTAGGCCCGTGAGACAGCAGAAGGACCCCGAGACAGAGGACATTAGGCGATCTGTGTAATGCGAGGATGTAAATCCTTCTCGCCACTGCCACTGCTGCAGATGCTGTGGGCAGAATCCACCCATCACTGAACTCATCACACAACAAGCTTCTGCAAAGGATCTCTCAGATTCTGAGCATTTAATCCCAGAATCAGTTGTGTGCCCCAAATCACAGTCAGCTCCCCACCTTGTAGAAGAGATGGAGGTCTCAGGCAGGGATTTTAGGAGTGGGTTAGAGAAGCCACTATTGGCAGTGACCTACTGCCAGTGACCATAAGAAGTCAACCTCTCAAAGCTGCCGCCAGCCCCACAGGCCTATCGCTTGTTGATACATAGGTGAGTGGAATTGTGAAGGTCTGTGTTTTCTTATCACATAGACTCAGGGACGAGGAAAGCTTCCCCATCTGGAGGTGGCTCAGGACTTGGCCATGGCGGGAGGGCTGTGAACCCTGGCAGAACGTCCTGGCCTTGCTGCCAAGAAGCCAAACCTGCACCCCTCTGACACGGGCAGTTACAAAGGATAGACTGGGACCAAGGACTCGCACTGCTCAGCCCCAGTAATGCCCATTCTCAGACCCTGGGCCACTGACCATCCTACGCCACAGACATCACAGACACACACACCCCCCACCCACACACACACCCCCCTTGCCACTGAGCACAGCCACGCCGAGCACCCATGCTGGGAACTCAACCATGCTCCCACAGAGAGCGGTGCAGGCTGCCGTGCTGTCAAACTGCCCCAGATTGGAGCGAATAAGCTCCTTCCTGAAAGAAGAGACTTGCTCTATTTTAAAACTAAGTGGTTCAAGGAGAAAAATGCAGGCAGGAAGCCTGGTGCTCTGAGCTTGGGGCGGGAAACAGGAGGTATGCAGGGCAGAGCAACTGCACAGCTGCCTTGCTGGATGGCCAAAGCGCTGGATGAACACGAGGCAGGCTGCTACTGTGTCCCTAGCCCAGCCAAATCAGTGCTGCTGGTGAGAGACCTTGCTGGGAAAGGTGGCTGCCCCTCCTCGGGGTACCGAGCTGTAAGGCTGGGCACCCTTAAAAGCCAGAGCGGAAAAACTCCTGGTGGAACAAAGACCCGCTGTCTCACCCGGGCCCCCACCCACAAGTTCAAATTTTGTGGCAGTAAAGAAGGTGTCCAGAGCACTTCAGGTCAGCCTGTTAGGCCAGTGCCACTCCACAGGCTGGTCCGAGAGCCGGCGCTGCGAAGCCCAGCCACGCAGCAGAGCAGCCCCCGCCACGGGGACAGCTTGCAAGGAGACTTCTCTGGGGAAAATCAAAAGATGCTTCATCAAAAGCATCTCCCAGAGCAAAGACCAACAAACAGGAGCAGACAACAACAGAGTCATTAATAAGGCCAAGCCTGGCATCTTCCTGGACCCCCCCACCGCTGCGATCAGTGATTTCACCGAGCAGGCACAGAAGAGGCCTCTTCAGCAGAGTTTTGTCTTTGCTGCTTAAGATTCAATAGCTCCTCTTTCCAAGTGGGCAGGAAAGAAACAGTTTTTGTACGGTCACAGCCCGCCCCCCTCGTCCCCATTTGCATGGAGGAAGCTCTGGTGTGAACTTGGCAGACGTGCCTCTGGCCTGCAGGGGCAGGACACCAAGAGCCTTAAGGACGTGGCAGCTGCTTCCCAGCCCTGCTGGACAGGCACGTCCCTCAGCTGGAGGTCAGACAGACATACTCGGTGCTCCAGCAAGCTGGGTCCCACCACGGATGCCTGCGGACAGCTCCCAGCTTGCCCCAAGGTGGGCACCCTCGCCAGGTCTCCCTGTGTCCCTTCCTCTCAGGGTCAGGGGCAGAGCTGTGTCGCTCTGGTAGGACACGGGTAGGGTAGGATCTGAGGCAGGACTGGCCTCATACATCCACACAAAGAGAAAACGTGCTCGTGGTGGGCAAAGCCAGGGCTTGCCCTCAGGCAGCATCTCAAGACGATGATGTAAAATCCATTTTGGGGGACCCCGTGACCTGGAAACAATGCTGGCAGTACTCAGCTGAGCCCTCACACAGGAGCTGCGTGTTACCCACGTAAAGCTGTGCTTTAGAAGCAAGGCGGGCTGCCCTGCCTCCTCTGAGAGCTCTTTGCTGTCACTTGAGGTCAGAGTTAAGGTTACTGAGAACAGTGACAACACATTTTCTCTCGCAGATACCTGAGGCTCCTCTTTTGCACAATGAGCACCCAGAAAGAGCAGGAGGATGCGATAAGTGCCTTGCAAAGCTTTTTTCACCTGAAAACAGTTTTGAGTTGAGAATGCACGGCTGTAACAGCATGTGCGTCTGGGAAAAATTCAGTCCTGGGGCCTTGCTTGTGTAACCCCACCTCGCGCCCATGACCTCCCTCTCAGCTGTCAACCTGCAACCCTACTGGGTTGGCCAGGCTGTAGAGACCCAGCTCCTCTCTCAAGAACGAGGGTCGTTTCCCCAGTTTGATTCGCTGCAGTCCGCCAGAGGCAGAGCCAACTGCTCCCTCGGCGCGGCACCGGGCACAGACGGGCAGCAAGAAGGGCTGAGGGCTGAAGCACTGGGGCTGCAGGACAACACTGCTTCACACAGATGAGTGTCCTTCTGGAGAGCTGCAGCAGCACAGGCGGCAGAGAACAGGCAGAACAAGGGGGAGTTTGCTGCCTCCGAGCCCCGAGCACCCTCTCAACAGTACAGCTTTGAAGGGAGGAATGAAATGTGGGAACAGGTGGCCTGGCCAGGGCACAGACATTGCATTTAGCGAGGGACATGCCTGCCTTGCCCAGATACAAGGGATCTTCTGCTTTCAAATCCTTCCTGACAGCCCCCCTCACGGTCTGCAGCCCCTCCGTCCAGCTCTGCCACTACAGCAATTCATCACGCCAGCCTTATCGCAGCCCCACTTCATCTCAGACCTTTGTCTCTCAGGACAGGGCTCCCCAAAGTTAACGAAGCAGGTCCATCCCCTCATTAACGCACGGGCCCTGTCGCCTTTGATTAGGCTGTGCTGACTCTGCTCACACGCCACCCTCGCTGCTCTAGATGCAGGAACGCTGGGGCATTTCCAGCTGGGACACAGACAAAAGGAGGAGATAGCAGAGCCTTGGATACCACCGGAGCAATTCAGGACAAATAATGAGAGGCTTTCATGGCTAATTGGATCTGTACTGTCAATCCAGGACAGGAGATGCCTTAACCCACACTGGCTGCCTGAGATGGCTAAGCAGGCCATAAATAAACTGCAGCACTGGTCCGAAGCTCATCAGCCTTCCTCTTCCACGCTGTGTGCTTCCTCTCAGCCCTGCTCTGGCACAGCCTATCCGGTGAGGGGAATCCAGCTCTCTTGCCTTTTCCACAACCACAGTCTTGCAGCCGTGCCAGGACACCTGGATTCCACCTTGGGTAGCTCAGAGACCTTTCAGGATGCAGACCTCAGTGTGGCACGGCTGGCTTGAGCAAGAAGCTAAAGTCAAAGGGCAAACTTGGGAAGAGCCAGGGTCAGAGATCAGTATCAGTGGAGGCTGGAAGCCAAAGACAAGGAAGGCTTGTGAACTGGACGTTGTTCCCTGCAGTACCTAGGCTTCTGCCCGCCTTACGCTTTCAGCTACAGGACAGGCCTCCAGTCCCACCCCCCAGCTCACCCCTTTCTTTCGCCGCTCAGACACCTCTCCCAGATCCTGGGAGTGCTGGTGCTTGAAGACAAGACATGTAAATAAGAGCAACCACCTTCACGAAGCTGCTAGCCAGCACAAGGGCATCCAGACCTGAGTCAAGCTGGAAGCCTGGCACTTCCCTCCAAGGACCTTCAGCATCTAAACATCTTTAAGGAGGGAGGCTCAAAACCGTGCACTGGCCCCCTCAGCCCGCACTCTGCCTGCAAGGCTGGTGCCTATGCAAGGTCCCCAGTGCTTCCCCAGGAAACACAGCAAAGGAAAACGACTTGTGCTGCTCAGGACTATGACCTGCAGATCTTTCTCTGCCACAGGAAAGCCAGGTACGGGACACATAGAAGGGCAAAGTCACAACAAAGGACAGTCCAAAGCTCTGGGTCAGGCAAAAATAGATTAACCTACTTGAAAGTAGGACAACATCACTGAAGAGTAGGACATCTGGTCACCACAGCAGGAGGAACAAACACAGAGGAGGCAGCTTGTCTATACACGTCTAACGTGACAGGAGGCAGCTGAAGCATGTACACGTAGTATGTTCAGGCAAGCAGCTGGGATGAGCAGTCCCCAGCCAAAGCAGGGCAGCTCTCGGTCTCTCTGAGGCAGTCTCTGAGTCACTCCACCTGCCCACCAGAAGCCCTGTCTTGCCCCTAGCAACCTGTGGGATGTGCGTGCCCAAACCTAACAGCTGATCCCTTCTACCCATTCTTTTAAACCAGGGTTTGCAAGAAATGATCATCAAGAAGTGAAAATGTAGGAAGACTCCCGCTGGGCCTGGCTGCTGAAGGGCCACAACACGTTTAATGCAAACTGCTTCAAGGGTCCCTGCTGCTGAGGCCATCCCCTCTCCTGGCTCCAGCCCACCTACCCCTGCTCGACTACTTGCACCTCAGTGCCTTTCCCCCAGCACGGTTTCAGCCTGCTGGCAGCGCACTGCTCAGAGTGCATTTGAAGAAGTGATTAAGAACCACCACTGAGCTGGCGTTAGCACCGCCAGGAGCTCCGCAGCCACCACCCTGCCCGCAGGCTGCAGCTGAGCCAGGCGCAACGCCTCTTTCAACAGGAACCAAGAAAGAGAATGCCGTAGATAGCGAGCTCGTCAAAGGAGCCTCACTGCTATTTGTAGAGAGGAGTTCATGCCACGCCGCTGACCGGCTGCTCCAGGGCCACTTCCTACCCAGCCTTGGCAGGACAGGCAGTTTTCTTGGCTTAGGACGCTGCGCTGGAACGGAAACCCAGAGCACCAGGTCTCAGGACACCATTCAAAACCCTGTTCCTTGTTGCTGCTGCTTTCAAAGGAGGCAGTAGGAAACCATCCAGGTCCCAGGTCCCTTTGCAGAAAGCTTTAAGCCCTGTGGTTCATATTCTTAAACTCAAATCTGCAGAAAGCATTCTGGGGCAGACACGAGCTTAGGTGTCCACCACAGCAGCCTCCTCAGCAGACCCTAAACTGAGGTGAGTGGTTTTGGTTGAAGCTGATCCCACCCCGAGAACAGCCATCGAGGCTGTCTTGCAAGTACCCCCACGTCAGCTTCCTCCTGACCTCAAAATCATCAGCTACCCACAACGGCCTTTTAACAGCCTGGTGTGGAACTCAGCTGCTCAGCCACTCACTCTGGACTGTGGAGTGAAGCCGAGAGGAAAGGAAAGGCTTCTCCGTTCTTTGCTAGGACTGTCACAGTGACTTGCCACTTGTCTTCAAGAGACGACAAGGCATTTGGAGGAGAAGGCATCATTACCTTCATGGATCAGGCAGCAGTAAAGCAGGAAGGGGGCTGCCTGCCCTGTGCTGGAGCAGATATCACGGTCCTTCCCTAGGGACAGCAGTCCAGGACAGTGAGTGATGCTGCTGGGTCCCCATGAGGTGACAGGGGTGACAGGAAACACTGGGACTGAAGAGACCACCATTTCCAGCCCCAGGCTGCCTGAGTCCCGTTTGTGATGCCAGCAGTAGGAATGTGGCGATGCCTTCGGTTTTCTGACAGCAGGCGTGGGCTGAGGCCGGCTCCGAGCTGCAGAGATGGACTGTAGGGGCATAAGCTGCCTGCTCCAGGCCACCCCATCATGCCCCACCTCTGCCAGCACAGGAAAGAACCCCAGAACTGCTGCCTCCCTCATACCTAACCCAGAAACCATCTCTCCCCTTTTCCTGATACAGTGCTGGCAATTTTCGCCAGGCAGAAGGAATCTGAAGCACTCGCCTTGTGATAATACTTTTTTAACTGTCATCCTATGCATAGTCATTTCTAACCAAGCAACCATCTCAAATCCACAAACAAGAACGTAGTTCTGATGATGTGATAAACATTTTCCTCGTTTTAATTTAAAAAAAGGAAGATATTTCAGAAAAGCAACCTAATTTATCAGCTATTCGGATAGTCTCAGACCCGCCCTCTACCTTCCCCTTAAAAAAGGTGAAAGCAGATGCACTCAGCCCTGACCAACAGGTAGGGTCTCCTTCCCTCCTCCGAGCACTGCCCAGAGGGACTGACAATGAACTTGAGGCTGAAGACATTTCATAGTTCTAGAAGGCTGCTCCTCATAGCAAGAGCTTCCCACCCTGCCAGGCCAGCATCCTATGCCTGCAACTTTGCCAAAAGGCTACGAACTTTGCTTGCCAAGAAAGCCCTGAAGCCTTCACAGTGTAATTCTGGTCCATCAGGCCAAGGTGAACTGCGAGTCGGCTTGAACGGGTTTGTCCACATCACACCTTTGTAATTCTGCTTCTCAGCCTTCCCTCGGCGTTGAGGCATTACAGCAAGCCCAGAGCCTCCCGCCCCGTCCGAGCAAAGGAATTCTGCTGAGAGCCCAGCAGCAACTCTGCTCCTCTGGCTTACATCTTACACATCAGTGGATGGTGGTGGAAACGACGTTTCTGCCACCCCGTTGAGCTTGCTTCTGTACACAGGCGAAAGTCGGAGAGGCACTGGGCAAGGAAGCAGCTGTCCAGGGCACTGAGAGCAGAAAAGTCATTGCAGCAAACCCTCTGTCAGGCCTCAGATCCTCCAAAATCGGCACACCAGTGTGGGGCACTGGTTGTCTTGCAGCGAGGTGTGGTGCAACGCCCTCAGCAGCCCATCCTGCACACTGCTGCTGATAGGGGTGACGCGGGTGACATCAGAGCCCGGGAGCACCCAACCCTGTGACACGGGGGATGGGGACTG
>NW_010397709.1:1712-2748 GCF_000710305.1 Buceros rhinoceros silvestris | reverse complement strand
ATTATTTCCTCACTCCAAACCAGCTTTGCTTCTTCCGTCATACAATGCTCAGCAGATTAAGAAAACATCAGCCAAGCCTTGAAAAGCATCGGCTGCCAATACCTCAGACTTAAGTGACTCTAATTCAGCTTTAACTTTTCCCTCATGACCTCAAAACTCTTTTCACCAAGAATTTGCTTCTAGACAAAGCTCACCTCTCACCCCAGCTGGAACCTACTGTAGGTGCCTGCTCTGGGCCCACCAGTGCCTCACCGTCCTGACCTCTGTCCCTGCTCTCAGATGTTTAACACCAGCCTCTCTCAAGGACGCAGGTCAGCATTAGGTGTTTCAGAGGTGAGAACAACTCCCTTACCTCCAGGAAGTCCTGGAACTGGCTCCAACTTTATCCCGGATTCTGCAGTATCTTCCTTGTCCTTTCCTTTTCCTCTTGCTGCCTGGGACCTAAAAAAGTTTGAGAATGAGGATGAGGAAAAAGCAGGATAAGCAGATACTGAAACCACAAGAGTTTCACATTATCTAATCCACTGCTCCAGGCCAAAGATGACAAATTCACCGTGCACCAGAGGCAGGAGGCACACAGTGTGCAAACAGCAGACAGGTTAGAAGCAAAACTGCTGAAACTCATCCATGACCCTCAATGAGGAAAACCCTCACAGAACTTGTGTAATTTGTGTCATCTCCAGCCATTGACAATGAGTTTGTTGAAGGATTTCTCAGCCGCCACTTCGGCAGCCTGCCGGGTGGCAAACTGGATGAAAGCACACTGCTGCCTCTGCACTACCGTGATCATCCGAATCTCCTCAAAGCGGTAGAAGTGATTTCTGTGGGGGAAGAAGAACACGATTACGAAACCCCACTTCCCCTTGCCGCAGAGTACAGAGCAGAGTAGGATCTCCTCACGTGCTGAGACAGAGATGCTCAGATTCTTTCTCCTCTCCATCACCAGTTCAGACTAACCATTAGAAATCGAGCCTCTTGCCTGTGTGTGCTGTTACAGAGCAATAAAAACCCTGCAGCAGCTTTTCTGAGCGGCTGG
>NW_010397709.1:0-1437 GCF_000710305.1 Buceros rhinoceros silvestris | reverse complement strand
CTCCAGCAGCTTTTCTGAGCGGCTGGAGAAGCTATGGGACTTTCCTGTATAAAGTGTCACATCGTATCCCCAACAGCTCAGGATGACTCATCTTTGAAAAGAGAAAATTTAATCATAGCATTGGAAATGTGTCTGTTTATCTGTTCTCCAACAAGCTGGTACTCCTCTGCACTTGCCCACCAACCAGCTCCCCATTAAAGAAAACCAGATTTCTCTCTCCTCCTTACGAGCAAGATTTCCTCACTTGAAGAAGAGCAGTAATCAAAGTGTCAAAGAAAAAAGCGAATTCACCAACACACCTGAGATCCAACTCAGTGATGGTATCTCCAAGCCCTCCAACATACAGTGCAGTGATCATCTTGTCATCAGGGGGGTCCAGGCGAGGCATGGTTGATGCCCGTTTCAGAAGTTTATCAGCCATGGGATCATTAATTCCATAGTAATTATCTTTGATGTTCTGATCAGCCAGAGGATCATCGGGATCAGTAGGCTTCTCATGTCTAAGGTTCAGCAAACAAAGCGTCCCTTAACACCAGCTTAAAACGGCTCTAACTGCTCCCTCCCCTTTTAACAGCCTCGGGTCACTTCTGTGCTTAACTCCGTTCACGCAAACACACCAAAACACAAGAAAAAGTCCCAAGAACTAAAATGGCAGCCAGGATGGCCTCGAGTTCTGAATGAATGGCACCTCTGACAGCGCAGCGTTCAACACTACAAAACACAAGAGCTGGACTCAAACGGCCTCTTGTTCCAACACAAAGATCTCTGACTGAAGAGACTGTCGCCATGGAGGGGGAAAACGGACTGTGCAGGAGAAGAGCTGCAGTCATCGCCCCAGCAAAACACTACAAGGCTGTGCAGTGAACTCCTCACAAGCGAACGTGTCACCACAAAGCAACGTTCACTGAAGCAGACCCAATGCAAGTGTTGTGCTGTCCCCGGTCACAGGGTTGTGTGCCCTGTCCTCTGCAGCATTTCCTGCCCTTTGAACCCCATGGGGAGCTGTCTCTGACCCCAATGAATGGATTAACTGCTAACTGTCTCTTACCCCAATGAATGGATTAACTGCTAAAGCTGCGTCTGTACCTTGTAGGGACACTTTTCTTCTCTCTTGCATTCTCTTTTTTACCCAGAAGGAACAGATGTGAGGACGGTTACGTTTGTAGTACGGAGTGGTCCGAGCCAGCTTCAGCAGCATGTCGCTGGTACAAGTAGCTTTTCCGAGGGCACCAACTGGTCTAGTGCCATCAGAGTTGGAAATCTAAAGACTAGTTAAAACACAACCAATTACCCATATATCACCACTGAAAACCAACACACAGAACCAAAACGAGTGATTTTAAGCTAAGCTAGGTCATTCCTCCTTATCCACGACCACATGCAGAGGGCACAGTGCCAATCACCCTTCCTCACCTCCCGTTCCATGTTCTGGGTGTA
>NW_010397708.1:0-983 GCF_000710305.1 Buceros rhinoceros silvestris | reverse complement strand
ATCCTCCAATCGCCAGGAGGGTCTTCAGATTTTTGTTCCTGCGAAGGGAGGGTCAGGAACGTGTTTCACTCCACGGAATGGTTTACTCTTACCAATCTCTAACGTGACACGAGAGACCAACAGAAATCTCTGCCCAGCCCAGCCCTGCCCTGCCTTCCCTTTCCCTCCCCATCACCATCATCCTCTTCTCCTCAGCATCCCTGGACCGTGGGTTGGGCCGCCGTGGGGTGGAGGAGAGAGATGGGGCGTAACGGGGCAGGAGCTGCGAGGGAGACCAAGTGCTGCCCTCGGCTCCCGGTACGTACTGCTTCTTGAGGCCGTTGAAGGATTTGTAGAGGGTCTCGTCGTTCCATTCATAGGTTGCGATCTCGTTGTTGTTCATCCCAGCAAAGGCGTAGATGAGATGGTCGCACAGGCAGGGTTCGATGTTGTTAGGCGTGAATTTTCCCAGGCCAGGCCTATACTGGGCCCAGTTGGTGAAGTAACATGACAGCACGTAGGCAGTGCCTGTGGAGAGAGAGAGGAGGTGGGGTAGGGTTGGGCTGTGCTGAGAGATCCAGGGCAGCGTGGGCAGAGTGTCAGGACTCGATCGGCTGAGAAATGCTTGGGCTGCGCTTCCCTGCAGGGTGAGGAGTTCAGAGACAGGCAGGAAGGGGGGCTTGTCCCTCGGGGAGCTCCTCTCCAAGGACAATGACGAGTTTCTCTCCTCCCTGCTTTGTTCCAGCAGCAGAGTGGGTGCAGGGGCTCTGGCTGCCTTGGTCTCGTCCTCAGGGGTTTCTGAGTGCTGGCTCTCCTCCCCGAGGGGAGCATCTCTCCTTGGCTGCCCTGTAGGGCCGAGCAGATGCAGCCGGCAGCGCTGGGGATGTGGCGGGCAGGCGGAAGGCTCTTGGTGGGTTTGCTCTGCCACCTCTTTGACCGGCCTGTGTGTGCTGGTGCTGGAAAGGGGTTGTCAGAGGGTTTTTTTGGGATGGAAAGCACGTACC